>NW_025835084.1:0-1757 GCF_002878395.1 Capsicum annuum
TTTATGTTAATTTTGTTAACAAGTACAGTACATCAGTAACTTTTGATCGACTCACAATCAAATAAGTAATATAAGATAGAAAAATATAATTATGAGAAAGGAAAAAAGACATTAAACTCGCAAAAATCATGCTAAATTATATGTAAAAAGTCGATTACATATTCAAACTATTGCAACTGCCTATTATACGCATATATTACTTAGATGTAATCTTTCAAAAATAGCAGCACTTTACTATAAAAAAAAATCTTTTCATAGTCACATTTTACATAATTATCATTTATAAACGTTGTATTCAATTTCTGTATTCATAAAAAACATAAATAAACTACATATTTAGTTTTGTCAAAAACACTATCATTATTTTTATATTTTCTTTTCTTTTTCGTGTTTTTCCTGTTTTTTCTTCTTCTTTTTTCTATTTGTTTCGTTTCTTTCTTTTTATTATTTTCCTTTTTTTTCTCTCTTTAGTCTATTTCTTTTTCTTCTTTTATTTCCTTCTTTGATTTTTTTTGTTTTCCCTTTTGTACTTATTTTCTTTATCGTTTCTTTGTTCTATTTTATATTTTTTATATTTTCAAAAAATATGACCAGTCGAACAAAATCATGGATGATAACATAAATACCATAATTATTTATCGTATTTGTAGTCATACCATATTTATATTTTTGTATTCATTGATACAATTGTATTTATATTTTAAAGTTCGCGCTTATATGTATATTTTATAATTCACATTTGTATTCTATAGCTCGTACTTCTATTTGTATTTGTTAGTTTGCACCGTCATTAATATTTTATATAATTTACACTTGTATTTTAAAGAATTGTTTTGTATTTGTATTTTATAATTGACTGCATATTATATTGGATAATATTTATATTGTGATTTTATTGTGTTTGTATATTTAGATTATACTTGTATTTGTATTCTATTTTCGTTGATAGCTTTTTATTTTTAAAGAATTATTTTGTATTTGTATTTGTATTTAGCCGTGACTATGTATTTGTATTGTATTTAGCCGTGACTATGTGCAATTTGTAGATGTGCAATTTGTAGCTTGTTTATATTTGGATAATTTTGTATTTGTATTGTATTTAGCCGTGACTATATACAATTTATCATTTGTATTTGTATACAAACAAATAAATACATTAATTGTATTTTCTTGATTCTAAAATATATAAATATGTAATGTATCATTTGATACAAATTTGTATTTGTATATCAAAATTATCATTTATATTTTTAAATAAACAAATATCACTTGATACAAGTGCGATTACAAATAAATGAAACAAATGATTTTACAAATACAAATACATTTTGTATTTGTATAAAAATTTGAATTGTATTTGTATCAATAAATACAACTCGTATCAATAAATATAAACAAGTATTCGTAGAAAGAAAATTAATCGTTCCTTTTCAATAGTTAAAAAATACAAATGATAGTTCGCACTTGTATTTGTATTTGCATTTTATAATTCGCACTTGTGTTTTTATGTTATAGTTCACATTTATATTTGTATTTTATAGTTCACATTTATATTTATATTTTATAGTTCGCATTTGTATGTTATAGTTCGCATTTGTATTTGTATTTTATAATTTGTATTTATATTTATGTTTGCTAGTCCGCACAAATAAAAAGGATAAAAAAGAAAAAGGAAATAAAAGAAAATAAAAGAAAGGCAAAAAGAAGAAGCAAGAACACAAAAGAGAAGAGTAATAGAAAATAGAGAAAAAAAAAAA
>NW_025835085.1:0-2596 GCF_002878395.1 Capsicum annuum
TAAAAATTTTAGAAATATCTTCCCAAGTATGAAACACTTTGAATCGTTCTGTATTTCTATAATTTCAAATTTCTGCCAAGTAGATCATTGAATAAGCTTTCCATTAATACCAATTTTATCAAAATCCAACATCGGACGAGGGAGTTATGACCATTTTATTAAATAGTATCAGAATTGCCCAAGTTTGATGGTCGACCTGGTGGACCGTCAGGTCATTGGTGGGCCGTCAAGTGTCCCGTTAAGCCAAGGCAGTGACCCCTCTTTTTGGTCATCATGTGACGGTCAAAGTGGTGGACTGTCAATAAGTTGACGGACCGTCAAGGGGTCCGTGTGGTCGAAACAGAATGGCCCATTCCTGATCCTCGAGTGATGGATGATCTGGTGGACCATCAAATTTCTGATGGACTATCACTTCGACCATCACGACGAGGCAGAACAGCCCATATTTGGCACTTGAGTGATGGACAACCTAGTGGACCATCAATCCCTCTGACGGACCATCAGATCGACCGTCACAGACCCCGATCAGCAGTTTTCAACTCTTTTTCTTTAAAGGGCATTTTGGTATTTTCCACTCTTTCCCCAACCTATATAAATACCCACTTAAGTGTTGAAGGGCTCATTTTATTTTCTCTTCTTTCACCCAAAAACTAGAGTTTTCAAAATAAAAAATTCTATCTTCTTCTACCAAAAATTAAGAGAGAATCAAGAGCAAGGATCAAGAATTCTTCCAAGAGCCTTCAAGAAAAGAGTTTCCCCAAGGTATTTAGATGTTAATTCTTGGGTCCCTTTCATCCAAGAAGCTCAAGTACCTTTTTCTAAATCTCCAAGATTTATCTTTACGAATTTTTAATGATTCTTGTGAGTTGAAATTGATGTTCTTGCTATGATTGAGTTGTGGTTCATGTTTGTCTATAAAATTATCAAGTCTTGGCCTTAGTATGTGGTATTTTTGTGGTAAATGGATTATGTGCTTGTTGTTGATGTTGAATGACCTCCAAGATGGGATACTTATGTGGTTTGTATGAATCTATGATAATATATGAGTGGAAACATGTAAATTTAGTTGTTCATGATGAGTAGTTAGGTTATTATACTTATGCCTAAGTTGTGCATGTGAGGTGTTCGATAAAATGTCTAAGAGACTAGAAATTAAGCATTGTAGTTAGATCGTGATCTAATGACTTCTAAGATACGATTATGTGTTACGATTGTTAATGTGTTCATGACTTTTGGGTATAGAATTGGTTGATTTAGCAGAGTATGTATCCTATAGTTTGATAAAAGCTTAGAATAAGAATATGGGCCATTATAGCTTGTTGAATAGGAAGCCCCAAATTGTTAGCTAGTCTATGCATGCCTAGTGTTTGATAAAATGACCAAGTGAATGAATTACTCCATGCTAGTAAGAAATCCCCAAATAACTGTGAACCTATGCATTTCTAGTGTTTTTTGAAGGACCTGATTAAGATTATAGAGCCTGATTAAGTTCCACACTTGTCTGAAGATATATAGTTCTATACTTCACACTCCGTATGTCAGTCGTTCCAGTTGCGTAGTTACGCCTTGAGATAATTCTGTGTCTTGAGTAAGTTTTGTTGATCCGTATTCTTATTCTATCAAAGCGACATTCGAGGATGAATGTTCCCTAGGGGGAGATAATGTAATACCCTGCAAAGTTCTCTCCTAGTCTGAGCCTTAGAGCGTTTTTGAAAAAACAAAATTCGAGTCTAAAAATTTTAGAAATATCTTCCCAAGTATGAAACACTTTGAATAGGAAGCCCCAAATTGTTAGCTAGTCTATGCATGCCTAGTGTTTAGTTAAGAGTCAAATTAGGGTTTTCAGTTGGAAGTAGAAACTAACACCGAGCGAGCTCAAGGATGGGGACTCACCTACTAGTGGAGAGTATGATCCTTAGATGCGATCCGTGTGCTCCAGAACTACATAGCCAGCATAGGTTGAGACATCACACCTTCTAGATGAGGGTAGATGAGAGACATTATACCTCTTAGATTAGGGTAGATGAGGTGGCTTGATCTATTAGATAAGGACTTCACCATTCTCATATGAGGACCTGATAGATAAGGGTCATATAAAGATAATGTCTTTACCCGTGGCATGGTACTGACACTCTCTTAACCGAGGTTAGAGGTTGGACCCCTAAGAGATAGTAGGGGCATGTCAGTTAAGTAACTATTTCCCACGGTCTCAGTTTCAGAATCAGTCTCAAGCTTCAAGAAAGAGCTCAGTTTAGTGTAAAGAATTTAAGGCTGTTAGATATAGGCCATTAAGTATGATTACTTACTAATTCAAAGATTCGCTGCTAGATAGGCCGATCTTAAAATCATTTATGAAGAAGTATTATTTTCCATAGAATCAAAGACAACCTGTTAGATCGGGTTGCTATCTATTTAAAAAGCTTCAGATACTCGTAATCTCAATATGTTTAGAAATTTCAAAACTCACTCCTTGATGAAAGTGCTTCCATATTTCCCAGTTATCAATATCAGATGATTCTATGATTCAGTAACTCAGTGTCAATAGTGAGTTGAGTTTGCAGGAAAGTGGTATCTGAGTTCCAGTCTCTGGAGTTGT
>NW_025835086.1:0-2050 GCF_002878395.1 Capsicum annuum
CCTTGTCACATTTAACCTTGGTTTCAACCATTAGCATATATCATTGAATTTCTACATCATTGACCCAAACTCAGGTTATTAAGAGTGACTCTGAAACCAACACAGTATCTATGCTTTTCTAGGCTTCTCAGATAAACCCTTTGAACCTTGGTATTTTCATGAGTTCCCAGACTTGTCCGTTGACAAAAAATTTTGCATGCCTTACTTTGGCTTACAATCATGTCTCTTTTATGTGCTGACTTTTGTCTTTCTTTGTGTAACTGAAGAAGTTGGTAGACAGTTTTGAAATCTTTTCTCACTTGTTTTGACATAAACTTGGCTTAAAGACATGAGGCAAATGATAACAATTGAATAACTGACTCATGAAAATTGAAATAGAAATATAGAGAAGAAAAAAAAGACAATGAAGTCCCCACTAAAACAAAGAGAAGAAAAAATTATTTGAAGATGACAGTCAATCCTAATGATTATGACATATCTTTTGGATTAAGCTGTTTGATCTTTCATTTGAACTTTCTACCAATTTGTCATGAATTAATGGCCCTAAAACTGAGTTACTTCCTTGATTTCATTGTATTCAGAGACATCATTCGTCTAGTGACGCCTTCAAGGGTTTTCGCTAACAAGCCTCTCTCATTTTTTTTTCAGCTCACTATTGCCATATGATGTTCATGAGGTTTTTTCACCAATGAGACTCTCTTATTTTTATTTCTCTCAACTCACAGTTGTCCTACAGTGCTCGTGATGGTTTTCACCACTAAGATTCTCTCATTTTTATCTCTCTCAACTTATCATCGCCTTATGGTGCCCGTGAGGGTTTTCCCCAATATGCCTGTCTTATTTTTATTTTTCTCCTAATTGCTTGTACGGAGGAAGATGAGTAGTTCCCAAAATGTGTCATCATATCCATTTCATGCTTAGCCTTAACATTCTCAAAGATAAATATGAAGGTCTTTTTTTGGTTGCAACTTGGCCTTTGGATAACATTACAAAGAAACGATGGCATGAGACTCAAACGACACTTAAAATGGGGTGGGACTTACAATTTTTGGTATTGACTCAAACAATGAGGATTAACCCATGCCCCAATTTCTTATGGCTGGGTGACTCTAAATTATTTATTTGATTGGACCGAGCCCAGAGAAGGGCAGCCTACGTATCTAACCCCCAAGAAAGGAGAATCAGGTCACGCGTAGTTCCGACAACTTGTTCCTTTGCTTGATTTTGATTTTCTCTTCTTCTTTTTTCTGACTCTTTTTTTCTTTGAAACTTTTTCTAGCTTTATTTTTCTTTGCACTCTTTGTTTCTTTCTTTTTGACACGTTTTTTTCCAACTCTATTTTGTGCTCGACACTTTTTCTTTGAACTTTGCTAACTGTTATCTAGATTCCAAAAGAAGGGTATGAAAGAAAATAGAACTAAAGCTCAAACGGGGTTCACAAAGGATGACACCATGTTTGGACAGCTGAATGAAATGCCTCCATCATATCAATCCTTAAAAATGCAAGTATAAAGCATGTACTATGAAAATAAAATATGAAGATCATTTGTGACCTTTTTTATAGCAATAACTTTATCTAAGTCTGTGCGTCACTACTTCTTCTGCCCTTGTTCAGCATACAACTCCACTTTTATTGTACATTCCTTACATTGAATGACTTATGATTTCAAGGAGCTAATTTCCTTTCAGTTCCTCTTGATATAGGATCACGCATACACTGTTTGCCTAATTGAGACACGTCTTTCAGTTTATGACCAAGCTATTATTATGATTCTCAAAATAATTTCCTTAATTTTTAGAAAAGGTTTCAACTTATCACCAAATGTACATCACTCTACCTATTTTTGCATAATGTTTTTTTTACTTTAGCCCTCTGATTCAAAGTTCATGCTTAAAACTGGATTTCAAGATCTGACAAAAAATTCCGCTAGCATGTTATATCACTAGAATCAACATAAAATGTAGTGTATAAAGAAAACAAACAAATAACACATATTTAAAACACAAAGGGAAAGGAAAACTTTATTTAGTTGAAATAAAAGATAGAAGT
>NW_025835087.1:0-1018 GCF_002878395.1 Capsicum annuum
GACAATATGATTTGATACATTTATTTATTTCTTCTGTTCAGTTTTACAGAGTTAGTTGGAGACATGTTCCTTCAACTCCTTATTCAGATAGTTTAGAGGCTTTCAGATTTACGTTCAGATTTATGGTCAGATTTACGTTCAGATTGAGTTGTTTTGGGTATTTTCACCCACATGGTTTTATTCAGTTGAACCTTATGGACTTATAGTTCTATGTATTCCGCATTATTATATCATGATTTGCAGTATACAGGTACAAATATCAGTCATGGGTTAGCTTGTGGTCCCTTGGGGTCATGAGCACCGTGTAGCATTCCGGTTTAATAAATCGGGGCATCACAAACTTGGTATCAGAGCCTAAGGTTCAATAGAGTCCTAGGAAGTTTGAAAGCCGTATCTAGTAGAGTCTTGTACATGGTTGTGTTGCACGCCATATTTATGTGCGGGAGTCTATAAGATGTTTTAGGAATAGTCCCCTTTCTTTATTATTCATGTCATGCTAGTAAGCATAATCACAAGTTAAACTCTTAGTCTAATCCATTCTTCTCTTATTCCAAACCATGGCCCCAAAGAGAAGAAACCAGCCAGCTCCTCAGCCCAAAGATCCTTTGGGCGAACATGTTTCCCATGTGGAGTTTAGAGCCATATTTACCATACTTGCTCAGTCTATGGCTGCACAGAATGAACAACCACTAGTCATTCCGGTAAATCCAATGGCCAATCCCAAAGCAGCTAGGGTTCGGGACTTCACCCGGATGAACCCTCTATGTTTCCATGGGTCTAAGTCTGATGAGGACCCTCAGGAGTTCATTGACCAAGTCCAGAAGGTCATCGACATCATGGGTGTTACTTCTATTGAGAGTGTTGAGTTAGCCGCCTACCAGTTACAAGATGTTGCTCATGATTGGTACAAACAGTGGAAGTCTGAGAGGTTAGATGATACAGGCCCTATCAAGTGGGAGGAATTTGTCACAACCTTCTTAGACAGATTCTTTCCCCAAGAGCTGAGAGAAGCCAAAGT
>NW_025835088.1:0-1074 GCF_002878395.1 Capsicum annuum
GTTTTTATCAGCATTTCAGGGTCAACTTCAAACGATCATAACTTCTTATATATAATGAAATGGGAGAACTGCTATATATAAATGGAAAGATCCTTTAGTCTTCTTTCTAATTCAATTAGTTTCAACCAATTTAGACATCTGAGTAAAATGATATTATCGATTTACTTCAGCCTATCAGATAGTCAATTAAGGATAGATTCGACCTTATTTGTTTCACTAGGGGTATTTTGGTCATCCTCCACCCCTATATATACCACAAACATGGGATTTTTGCTCAATTACAGCAAAATATACTCTCCTCTCTCAAAAACCTCTCAAGAACAAGGCTAGGGTTTCTATAGAAAATCCAAATTCAAGACTCAAATCCAAGAATCTCTCCGTCAATCTTTCAAAAATCAAGAACTAAGGTATGCGTTGTGTTGATTCATGGATCCTTTTCATCCATAAAGCTCAAAAACCCTCTTTTTTCATTATAAATTATGATTTCTATAGCTGATGATCATGTTGTTGATATTGGGTGATTCCCAAGATGGAATCTTTATATGTTTTTATGAATTCATGATATCATATGAGTTGGAAACATGTAAATTTGGTTGTTCATGATGTATAATTTGATGATTTTACCTATGCTTAAGATGTGCATGTAAGGTGTTTGATAAAATGCCTAAGAAACTATAAATCATGCAATATAGCTAAATTGTGACAAGTAAAGGATTCATGATATGCCCTTACATTCCAATGACTTCTATGTTGATAATGTGCCTTGTAAATGTTGTTGGAATACTCATGAACTATTCTTATGAGATTATGCTATGTTTACTTGAAAATCCTACTTATGAACAAGATATATGATAACCATGCAATCCACATGAACTTCCATGCTATTGGTATGTGTTGCCAATATGATTATGCAATGAACATGATATTAAGATTGTGCAAGTACTTCCATGTGATATGAAATCCTTTCCATGTAATACATTGTTGATAACCATTCTTAGCATGAGATCCCTACTTATGATATTATAAATTATGGACTCTACTCTTATGATCAAGTCAGTCATGTGTGTCAGTTTC
>NW_025835089.1:0-1061 GCF_002878395.1 Capsicum annuum
ATCGAGTCCTGGGGGTACTTGTACCCAAAAACTATAGCTGTGTGCCTAGATCCATGTCATGTTTCACGATATTCGAACTCAAGCTATGATTCCATAGACTTCAGTCAGTCATGTGACTTAGGAAAACCTTATGATCTTAGTTAGTTGTCAGATATCAGTAACATTCCGCTAGTCAATGGAATTCAGTAAGATTAAGTCATGCACAGTCGGTTATTCATGTCGAGTCCCTCCAGATGGGAGTAGAGGTTAGCACTGAGTAAACCCAAGGATGGGAACTCACCCGCTAGTTCAGGGTGTGATTCTTAGTAGTCATCCTTGTTTTCCAGAACTATGTAGCTAGTGTAGGTTGAGACATCTTAACTTGTCAGATTAGGGTTGATGAGGTGGCTTAACTCATCAGTTTAGGGTTCCCACCGTTCTCATTGAGTACTCGCCAGATAAGGGTCACTCACAGGCTGTCCTTACCCGTGGCACGGTATTGACACCCCTACAGTCGGGGCAGAGATTGGACCCCAGCTTAGCTATAACGGCATATATGGGGCATGTCGGTTAAACATTATTCCCACAGTTTCAGTATCAGTCTTAATAAAAGAACTCAGGGCGTTCTTCAAATTTTAGTATATACAGGACTGTCGATACAGTCGTCCATGTTATCAATTTCAGTATCAGTCATGACAGTTATCAGTAAACCATGTATTAGCTTATAGGTCATGCTATCACGTATTCACTGTCCCAATTTTTATATATGTGTGTTTGCCCTCTCACGTTCATACTAGTCAGTCAGTGTTGTTCATGCATGAAACCCTTTATGTTCAGCCTACCTTCCTCGTATATTTAGTACTCCAGTTGTACTGACGCATTTACGCTATAGTGCTTTCTTTTCATGTTACACCATAGGTTCTGAGACACAAGCTCTAGCCCAACAGTAGCGGTAGAATTCCAATTGCAGAGACACAGTGAGTCCTCATTGATTTGAGGATAATATTATTTGATTCATTTATTTATTTCTTCAGTTCAGTTTTGCGGATTTAGTTGGAGACATGTTCCTTCAACTTCTTATT
>NW_025835090.1:0-3605 GCF_002878395.1 Capsicum annuum
ATTGTAAGTCATGCACTAAAATGCTACTCACAGGATAGGAGGTTCATACGTAGGAAAAATGGTTCGTCTCCTAGCTTAGAAACATACGGGGTATTACAATATCTCCCCCTTGGGAACATTCGTCCTCGATGGAAATTAATTGAAGCGGGAGAGCTGATAAGATGAAGTACGTACAAGACATACACTACTAAAACATGGCTTCATGACTGGCATGACTGAAAGCTGAGCACAACATACTGAACATGCATATCTGATGCATGGGAAACTGATTCATGAATATAACACTGAGGATTCTAATAAAGTAAGTTTTCTCAAAATGAGAATGCATATCTGATGCACAATTGAAAGGATGAATCCATGCATATCCGATCCATGATTATATGACTAACATAATACGTGAATGCATGACTGAAAGTACTAATGAGCTGATCACACACATCTGATGCGTGAATTCATGACTAAACTTACTCATGAACATGCAATGGTAAAGGTATAAAGTTTGAACTGAAAACTGAGCATGAAACTGAATACCAAGTTTGGCACTGAAATATGAAAATGAGAATGAGTAAGTTTAAGGAAAACTGTTACCTTAAACTGATAATACCGATAAGTTTTAGATTAATTACTCCATATGCATGATCGGAAACATGAGAACATAACTAATTCTGGGACGTGGTAGATATACTGAATATCATGATCTGAACTGAATCTTAAAAACATGGCATAAGACTGAAGTTGGAGTTTGAGGGTTAACTTATGAGTACCCCTTCTCCAAACTGGATTCATCAAAAGAAAATAGAGCAGCATGTTTATGTCATGAAATTTTGGGGGTATGATGTATCTCCCCCTTGGGACACTATGTCTCTCAAAGAATACTAACTTGGATGAGCTACTGAGGGAAATTGAGGCGATGCGCAAGACACCTAGGAACTGATTCATGACTGAATAGCTAGGATCTGAAACTGAGACATGATACATGAACTGAGCTGAACATGAGTGCATAAATACACTAACTTATCTGATTAACTGAATAACTGATAGCTGAATACTGGATCTGCAAAGCTAAACTGTACTTAGTCTGAATAGCTGGGCTGATATTTTTGAGTTTTATGCATAAGAGATAAGGACTAACTGAGTAGAATAAGGTATTTAAGCATGGATTCATAAAGTCTCTATTATTTTTGAATGCGAGACCAAGCATATGACATGGCTCTGAGGTATTCTA
Organism: Capsicum annuum; assembly: GCF_002878395.1. Lineage (NCBI taxonomy): Eukaryota > Viridiplantae > Streptophyta > Magnoliopsida > Solanales > Solanaceae > Capsicum > Capsicum annuum. The sequence continues at coordinate 1,226 of NW_025835090.1, forward strand.
TAAACTGGGGTACTGAAACACTGATAACTGAGTACTGACAACCTGAATGCTATGGTCAAGCATGTCTGGAACTGAACTGAGTTTCAAATCTGGTTACTAAACTGAAGATGACATTATAACTAATCCTATAGCTAGTACAGAAGTACTGAATTCAAGGACTGAACACTGATCACTGAGTGCTGGATACTGAAACTATAATTGAGTTGGCAACTGAGTTTTTGATGGCTACATGCTGGGGACTGACATAAGTCAAGGATCTAAATGTACACTTACACTTTGTACTTTCCCAAATTCTAAATACGACCCCTTGCTAGACATTTACTTGCATATTTATCATGATATTTAAGCCTATCTTCATAACTTTAACCTCGTGCAAAGTAAGCATGCAACAATCTTTTCTTATCTAAACAACTGCTCATCACTACACTGTTTCATAAGGAGAGCTAACTGGAGGAGTAAATTAGGAGGACCTGAAACATGAATAGATAAAAACTAAACTTGACACATGACTAAAACTTGAGGAATAAAATATCAATAGTTTGGATTTACCAATAAGGTTTGAACTGAGGATATACATGACATAGTCTAAATGTATCTGATCTGTAGGGGCATAGCATGAGTCATGAAAGCTAAGTATACTGGAAATCATGATATACGTACATGAGTTATGAGCTGCATGACCTGAGTCTAGAGTTTTCTGTACTCGTAGGACATGTTAGAATACTGAGGGAGCTGGAACTGAACCCCTTATACTGGGAACTGAAGGCGCACATAATCCCATGGAAAGTGTGTGAAAGTAGATTGTTCACATGGAACATGACTCGTACTGTGGAGTAAAAGGGACTCCTTATGCTGGAAATTGAATTCATACATGATTATAGTTTGTGACCATAGAGTTGGTATGCAATGCCTGAGTTGGTTTCGTGATCGCTGAAGTGAAAAACTCTGCACTGAGATGAGAATGGGTCTGGAATTGTCTTCCCTTACTGCTTCCTATACATACTGGCTCTACTACTAAAATCTGAGGGCCTGGCTTAGGTACTTGATCTACTATCACATACCTACATTATGTTCAACACCTGTCTATCTTACTAAACACATCATCTGATTCTGTTTCCTCATATACTGCTAATATTACATTCACACCTTTATGCTTAATTTTGAGTCAATAAACTTAAGTGTTTAGCTCGTACTGTTCAAGCCTACTGATCTAATCCCCATGAATACATAATCTGATCAAATACAATAATACTATCCCAACTCTACTACTGCTAAACTTCTGGGTTCAAGAATGAGTTCTTATGATCATGAATAAAATTTGTACGACCTTGGAACAATAATGAACTGATGAGATACTATTTGAGTCTGTTGCTAATCTTATAACTGACCGTAGGGACTGTCTGAGAAAGCCCTGTCTTTAGGACTTTGAACTTCACTGTTTCTATTACCTTGAAAGTAAGGTAAAGTGAACATGAGGGGTGCATGATATGAATCTACATGGTTTCCTTAAAGAAACTTGCTATAACATGATCTTGAGACATGAAAGAAGGGAAACTAATCCTAAAACATCTCATAGACTCTTGCACATAAGTGTGGTGCACAACACGCCTATGTACTAGACTCTACTTGATGCAACTTTCAGACTTCCTAGGACACTGTTGAACCTTAGTCTATGATACCAAGTTTGTAATGCCCCATTTTTCTAAACCAAAATGCTACACGGTGCTCATGACCCCGAAGGACCATAAGCTAACCCATGACTGATATTTGTACCTATAAACTGAATAATATCTCATAAAATATACGTAAACATGAACTGTAAGGCCATAAGGTTCAATACTAATACATATTCAAAAAATATGGTATAACAATACCAAAAAGAAATATAAATACTAAGGTCTGAAAATCTAATCTGACATCTAGTCCGAAAGCCTCTAACTGAATTGAATAAGGAGTTGATGGGACATGTCCCTAACTAACTCCAACTACTGAAATAAAGTGAAAACTGAAATAGAAATGAAATCATCATGTACTCGAAGGATGAGGACTCACATCTAACTCTGACTGTTGATCCAGGAATCTACTGCTGATTTGGAGCTCATGCCTCTGAACCTATGGTGTAACATAAGAGAAAGCACCATAGCGCAAATGCGTCAGTACGTCTGAATGTACTGAGTATACAAGTGAGGTAGGCTAAATGCAAAGGGTTATATGCATGGACAATACTGACTGATATGAACGTGAGAGAACAGACATGCATACATAACTGTAACTGAACTCATAGAGATACGGACTACTAAGTATGAATACTGACAACATGAGTGTACTGATAATGAGATTCTAAAAGACTGAGTTTACTGATATTGATATGTAAATCACT
>NW_025835091.1:0-1173 GCF_002878395.1 Capsicum annuum
ATCTGAAATTGCTTATCTCATCTCTTAATTGTGCTCTCTTGGATGGCGGAAAGAATCTTTCTAGGAAAGCTTCTTTCAGTTGTCTCCAATTGGTAATAGAGTCAGAAGTTAGCCCGTTTAACCATAGAGTTGCCTCTCCATATAGAGATAATGGAAATAAGCGCAGTCGGATCGCATTCTATCCAACCCCTGGATTGTCAAATGATTTGCATGTTGAGATAAAATTAATCAGATACATATTCGGATCATCGCCTGCAAGTCCACCAAATAACCCTTTGAGTTACAATAGTTGGATCATAGTGCTAGTGATATTGAACTTGGCTCCGGGTGCCAAGGGCAGAGGAATAATAGCCCCTATGGCACCAGCCCCATCCAAGTCATCATCATCATTATCAAAATCAACTTTCATAGCTCGGCGTTTGGGTCTCATACTAGCTTGATGATCTCTGTTGACATTCCTGTTCACTGGTGCAGCCACATCATCTGCACGCCTTGGATTTAATAACTCATCATCACCCAGGTCCTCATCATCAAGATTTGGTACTCGACCTGGGTTATCAGTATTCTATTGATTTACTTGCGTAGCAGCCAATGCAGCTAATCTAGCCTACTCCTGTTGAGTAGCCATCCTTTCAAGGTCTCATTGCGCATCCATTCTACCAATGAGATGTGGTTCAGGATTTATAGGTAATAATGGCTGACCAAATCTTCGTGTATTTGGCATGCACTAAACTAAACCTGAACAAAACAAAAACAACAAAAAAAAAAGTAAAAATTGAGAATCTTTGACCAAAGGGTATATTAACTATCACAAACTTAATTGACAACCGTATTCCCCAGCAACGGCGCCAAAATTTGATACACCCAAATTACAACTCTCGTTAGAAAGTGTAAGCGGTCACTGTCAAATATAGAACCCAACTGGGTTGGGTGTCGAATCCCACAGGGAATACTATGATCACTAAGTATTGCGATTATTATTAGACTATTGATCGAAGGTTCCAAGGTTAGGGGGGTTTCAGTTTAGGTGCACAATAATATTATCAGTGTAACGATGAGATGATATGTGTAATAATATTTGATCATAGAGAATGACAAGTTAGGGTTATGTCCACCTTGTAGCTTCTACTTCTCTATTAACTATGAGTAATACGGATTTTATACATGCATGAA
>NW_025835092.1:0-1673 GCF_002878395.1 Capsicum annuum
TCTTACTGGCACACTATCTGGAGATCTCTTCAACACTCCTAATTCAACAAACTAATCCACTGGCATGACATCATTCTTTTCAGCCTCTAGACAATCTGGAACACCAGGAACACTAATACCTTTAATAACAAAAGGGACCATCCCAATTTTAACCATGCTTACTCCCAAACTGTTGAGTATAAACATCTTACTCAAAAGAATACCCCAATCAAGCAAAACCAAATCATCAACGTTAAGTGGAATCCTCCCACCAGCCACACCTTCAAGCTCAATACTGATAATTCTTGCCTTAGAAACCTCAGGAAAGGTGGAATAGGAAGGGTAGTTAGATCCAGTAATGGAGGCTAAGTGTTAGGTTTTAACAAAAACTTTCACCAGACTACCAACAACATGATAGAACTTATGGATCTCATTGAAGGACTAAAACTGGTAGAGCAAGCTAATCTTCTCCCTATTGAAATTAACATTGATTCCTTGGAAGTTATATCAATGTTAACTAACGGGAAACGTCACTATGATACTTTGATTTTGGAATGCAGGTCAAAATTAAAAAGGCTAAGGAATCCGAAAGTTAAGCACTGTTATAGAGAACAAAATGGAGTGGTGGATGCTCTGGCAAAAGATGGAGCAAGGGCAAGCGGGTTTCAGGAGACTACCCTTTTTGAAGTTCCATCGATATGTGCAAAAGATGCAGTTTGAGCAGACATCTAAAAAACTTTTTGAGAGAATAATTAGCTCTTGCACTGATGATTTTAACTAGCCAGGCCAGAACTATTCCTTTTTAAACCTTGACTAATCGTCAAAATTGAAACTTAAACTGCGTTCTCTTTTATATTAATGCATGTCCTTTCTACCAAAAAAAATAATATTATTTTGCATATTGAATCATCGAAAAGAAGAGATATTTATATCAATTTAAATTGATGGACCTTGAACATTCACAAAGAAAGATAAATTGAAAAAGTTATATCATCCCAGCATATCGAAAGAATGTTATCAAATCAAGAATTATTTTTTAAAATGAAAAATTAAAAAATGCAGTAAATAAATTCACGAATAAAGCTAATGATAGAGAGGTATATGTAAGAAAAACTAAGTGATAGAATTTCATTTAGATACAAATTCATATATCACATATGTTTATTAAAATAAGATTAATTTATTATTCTTCCTTATCCTTATCCTAACATTTTTCAAATACAATATATATTTAAAATTAATATAGATTTGAGTTGAGATAAATATTGAAATCAATGAGACAATACTAATACTAATACTAACACTAATACTAATACTAATACTAATACTAATACTAATACTAATAACAATAACAACATTTTAACTATTTTTACTTTACCACTATTAGATTGCACTACTATTACTATTACTATTATTATTTGTTCATTGTTATTTGAGATAAATATTAAGATACATCGTGTAGCTAAAAAAAAACATTGTGTTCCATGATTACTAATTAAGTACATCTAAATTATAAGTTTATCTTTGAAAGTATGTTTTGTCTCCAATTTAAATTAAAAAAAAATTTATAGAATAACCAATATCTTAGATGAGCGGTTAAAACCGTCAATATAGGTTAGGATCGTTGGGATGGCCCGGCCCAGCCTATAATTTGATAGGGCTGGGCAACAATTTTTATAGCCCATTTAAGAATA
>NW_025835093.1:0-2009 GCF_002878395.1 Capsicum annuum
TATCAGAGCTAAAACAAGTTAAAGACGGAAGATTATAGAAGGAAATCAAGAGTGCAACTTAATGGAATAAATTTAATAAAATATTCAAAAGTGACCATTTGAATTGCAATATGAATTGCGTCCAAGTGGCTTGCCGCATTTGAGGCGTGACATGCAAGGACTCTTTTATTTATCGTAGTTCATTTTGAACTCAATTATTTTATTTGAGATTTTCCTACACCTACAAATATTATATAAAATCAGTTTATACATAAATTTTGACCTAGAGATAGCTAGAAGCCGCCGTAGAGGCCGGAGAATTTTTATTTCATCTTTTCTTCTCCTTTATTATTTATTTTTATATTAATTCTTTGAATGTTTTGTTGTGATTGCTCAATGTCTATTTGGAGTTAAACTTCTTGTTCTAGGATTGTGATAGTTGACAATATGATAGTTTAGTAATTTATTGATTCAATTTATTTAATTATCATCATAGTTGTTCTTATATTGTTGTTCTTACTATTTTAATGCTTAGATACTATTAAATAAATTTATATTCTTATTACGAATCCAAAAGGAGAATAAATGAGATAGAACTAAGAATATAGGGAGTAAGATCTTTACTTTAGTAAAATCAAAAATTGATTTGTGGCTAGGATAGAAATATACCTAGATCGCCTTACTTGGTTACAAAACGAAAAGATATATAAATGCATACGAATTGAGTTATCACATTTTCGCTCAATGATGTAGTTGTGAGATCAATTTAGATAGGCAATTAGAGGATTGAAAGACCATGATCATATAATCAACCCCGTAATTAACAACTAGATAATCAAATAAGTTGATGAAATTGATACTCTACATGATTGTTAGCGAATCTGTATCCTAGATCGATTCATTCATTGATTGCGTAAAATCTACTCTTCTCTAGTTTAAATGTGCATTAGCTATTTTATTTTAGTAAATTTATAAATCTATTTTTGAAATTTATCTCTTGATTAAATAATTATAATTAGTCTAATTTGATCAATAGTTAATCGACAAGTCCCTATGGGTTCAATATCCGACTCACTTGTACGAGTGCATGTACTTGTATGTGCGTTTGGAGGCAACAACAAATAATTCAATGAACATTGTTTCACCTCTCAAGCCATAAGTGATGGTTTATAAACTCAATTACTCCAAGGACAATTCATTAGTTTTTATCTGAGAAATATTGACATTTTTCGAGTATTCTACTTATATTAATATGGTTGTTCTTTTATCATTAATATTTTGGAATTAGTTATCTGACATCTCTCTTTTATCACATTTATTACATCAAAATATATATCATGAGTTACAAAAAAAAATCAAAATGACCTTCATGACTTAGACCTCTTCATCTACTCAATTTAGACTTTAAATTAGTATTAATATATGTGTAATAATAATTAAACATTTGGCAATATGTTGGTCAATATGTAACTAGCATTTTGCTGGAATATATTAAAAAATGGTTCTTGATATGTTAAATTATACTTTTCAAGTGTTTCACTATACCCTGTTGATTGAATTGGTTGAGTTCAGATCGTATTTTATGCTAAAAAAATGATTTAATGACAAATACTTATCCATATTATGGATCAACAGACAATTCCACCAATAGTTTAGTTAACACGAACACATAACCTTACCTCTAACATTAAAGTCCCTTCAAGAAATTCAAGATCTAAAATAGAAAAACATTCAAAGAACATTTTTATAAAATATTGCCCAAAGAATGAACTTGAGTAAAAAACATATCGTTCTATCTTCACCTCAATAACATTTATCTTCATATTCTTAATTCTTCTTTAGAATTTAAAAGAAAATATTTTGTTAGATATGCTAAATGGGGTGATATTAAAGGAGTTCGGTATCACAACAAAAACATACCCAGTGTATTGAAGTGTGAAAATTGACGCCTTTGAGAACAACATTTAAACATGACATTCTTCTTTGAAAATCAATTTCTAAAGTTGAATAACAACTTAAGTTCAAACTTC
>NW_025835094.1:0-1443 GCF_002878395.1 Capsicum annuum
GTAGTGCAAACTCATGTCATAATCCTTAAGTAATTCAAGCCACCACCTTTTCTTGAGATTCAATTCCTTCTATGTAAATACATAGTACAAGCTCTTATGATCTTATTAGATATCCATATGCACCCTATAAAGATAATGACACCAAATCTGCAACGCAAAAATCATAGTCGCTAACTCTAAGTCATGAGTTGGGTAATTTCTCTCATGAACCTTAAGTTTCTTGGAAGTATAGGCTACTACCTTACCATGTTGCATCAAAACACAACCCAACCCCATATGGGATACATCACAATACACCATAAATTCATCAGTACCCTCAAGCAGGGTCAAAACTGGCATAGAAGTCAACTTATTCTCAACTTCTTAAAACTACTCTCACAAGCATCAAACCATAAGAATTTAAACTTTTTATGAGTTGGATTTGTCAATGAATCAATAATAGGCGATAAACTCTCCACAAACCTTTTATAATACCAACCAAGCCCAAGAAGTTCCTAATGTCGGTCGGAGTTGTGGTCTTGGTGATTTCTTAATTTCCTCAACTTTCTGTATATCCACCTTGATTCCCTCACTAGAAACAACATGCCTAAGAAAAGTCACAATACTCTATGCAAACATCATTGAAGTCTCATTTTCAGACCCACTCAATGTGCTATCAATATTCAGTGAAAGCCGGTGAATATTGGGGCTAAACAAATCAATGATATTTATGATATCAAGCATGCTGATATGAGTGAATTCAAAGCGAAGGTGTGTAAATCGGGGATTTAGAAGGTACAACGACTATGCCTTAGAAAGGAAGTCTCATGGACTAAGACTAAAAGCAATATTTCCATGAACAACTTCACTTTAGAGGATTGGATATGGTTGGACATCATCTGTAGCTGAGTTTCTCCTTGCACCCACATGACAATAGTCCTCGAATTGCATGCTAGGATGGTTGCGTGTATTCTAGACGGCATCCCTCTAGATGTTGGTCAACTCATGGTTAATGAAATAGATCATTTCAAAAGCCAAGGCGGTACACATCTATTCTTTCCCTTCTTGATTATAGAGCATTACAAAAGAGTCGGGATGGAAGAGTATGCTAGTGGTACATAGGTCCTAATGCCCTCATTTACCCATTAAGGGTTAGATAAGAGGACCCAACCGACAAAAGAAAGAAAAAAAAGATCGATGTAAAAAAGCCGGCATGAAGTGAGCCTAAGTCTCATAGGCCAACCACCACGGGACCTCTTGAGGAGATCGGAGTAAATATTGCAACCATCAAAGAGCTTGTGTCTGGTTTGCCCTAAGGACTGGCAGAGCCTTCCACAACTCATCATTATTATGTTTTATGTACCAATTATGAGAAGTACAAGGAGGACCGAAAGAAGAAAGAAGCTACCATTGATAAGCTTGAAATGGCCTACTCCTCTTTGGTGGAGTCCATCGAGACCTTCG
>NW_025835095.1:0-2031 GCF_002878395.1 Capsicum annuum
AGTAAAATCAAATGTCAGTTCATCAGTATTCAGTATTATCACGACCCCAATTCTAGTTTATGTATTCATGCATGTATTTATCGCGCGTTCATGTTCATGTCATCAGTCAGTTATTATTGTTCATGCATATGAACCCTTGCATTCAGCTTACCTCACTTGCATACCAGTACATTCAATTATACTGACATATTTGCGCTATGGTGTTTTATACCATAGGTTTAGAAGCACGGGCTCTCGAGCATCCTTAGCAGATCAAATGTTCAGCAGCCAGACTAGCAGTGATTCCTTATCATTCATGGATAGCATGATATTTTAATTTCAGTAGCTCGGAGTTAGTTGAGGACTTGTCCCATCAACTTCACAGTTTTCAGTTAGTTTTAGAGGCTTTCAGACTACAACATTTTTCAGATAGTTCATTTCAGTTTTGGGTATTTTTATACCCCATTACAGACATTATTTTATATTAAGTATTAGTTCAGTTTTGAACCTTATGGACTTACAGCTTATATTTCGCATATTTACAGTATATTATTCAGTGCTTAGTTATAGATATCAGTCATCGTTAGCTTGTGTTCCTTTAGGGTCATGAGCACCGTGTAGCATTTCAGGTACCAAATTCGGGGCGTTACAACAATGCTTATAACTCAATTGGCTAACCTGTTTCATTATGTGTTTGTTTCTTTAAATTTCTTTATTAAGTATGTCAGGACTTTGTGATAGATGTTGTGCTGATTAGTTTGTCATCATCAAAAAATGAGAACTTGTTAGGGAATTTGAAGTTTTGATGATAGACATATGAATGAAACATGTTGTGCAAGCTGGTCAATACAAGTGAAGAACGAAAAGTTACTCGTTCTCACATGTATTGCATATTGAAGTTGATACAAGGCTGACAATCCATTAAGACAAAAGTTGATAAGCAAGGAAACTCAGTTATGTTACCAATGCTTATCACATACAGCAAAAAGATTAAGGAGAAGATAAGTGCAACACTTAGAGTTTGAGTTGATAAATGAGTCCTTCCAAACTTGGAGTCAAAATAGAAGAATTTTATTCAACCAAGGAGACAGACGAAAGTAAGAGTGAAACTACCTGAGAGTCCTATTGAAGAAAGGAGTGCACATCATCTAAGGAACTCTATCAGGAGTTGGCTTAAATACAAGAAAAAACGTTCAATATTTTCACTCATGCACTACAAGAAAATCATCAATCAGCAAATCAGTTCTCTTACTTGAAAAGGATTCTGGTCCTTTACTTAGCAAGTCGTAGACTTTATGTAATAGGTTGGTACTTTGAGTTGTAATGAGTCTTTTGTTCTAGTCTCAGTGAAGTATAAAATGAGTTAGGAGTTGTTTCTTCAAGTTAGGGAACTCGAAGATTTGAGAACACTTATCTTGGAAAGATTTGTGTTTTTGTAGAAATAGGAGTTACAAGTTTTAATTCCTAGTTTACAAGAAGTCTTGTAATTTGTTGATTGTTGAAGCTCAAGAGTAATAGTGAAGTTGGGGTTAAAATCCTGTAGAGGTACAGGTCATGGTTTTTTACACCTTTCTTGAGCCGGGTGTTTTTCACGCAAAAATACTGTGTTCATCTTTTACTTCAGTGAACCACGTTAGCTTACTTGTTCCACAGATAGACAACTATTAGAGTATAATATTTAAATTAGTAGAGCACGTACTCTAACAACAATCTATATCTATAAGCTATAATCTAAACAGAAGCAAGACAGAGTATGTGGAATGCAAATTTAATGACGTGAGGCGGGAGAATGAGGTAGTAGTGAAGCTTGAAGCAAAGGAGGTATGTAAGAGGGATAAGTTCAAGTATCTTGGGTCCGTGATCCAGAGTAACGGTGAGATTGACGAGGATGTCTCGCACCGTATTGGGGCGGGATGGATGAAGTGGAAACTCGCATTGGGGGTGCTGTGTGATAAGAAGGTGCCGCCCAAGCTTAAAGGAAAATTCTACAGGGTGGTAGTCCATCCGGCCTTGCTGTATGGAGCGGAGTGTTGGCCAGTTAAGAACTCCCAC
>NW_025835096.1:0-3121 GCF_002878395.1 Capsicum annuum
AAGAAGAGAGTAGACCACCAACTTTGAACATCACAAGTGAAAGGTTCCACTTGTTTTGTGAAATGGCTAGAAACGTGAGTGCTTGAGTGAACCGAGTTCCTCTTGTGTTCGTGTAAGAACTTGGTGCTTGTTAATATGATTTGTAGAGGTTTTAGAGTTTGATACACTCTTTATTTTCTACATTTCATATTCTCTTTGTGTCAAGTTATCTATCTTCTTTATCTTTCAAGTTTGTGTTTGTTGTTTCCGCTTGGTGTCTTGTATGTGTGGGCTGTTTTTGCGAGATTGCGGACTGTTTTGTGCTCATTTAGATACCATTTGGTATCAGAGCGAATGGTGGTCATGTTATTATACCACCAATCTTGGGCTCTTCTATTTGAAAATTAAAAACAAAAAGAGTGTGTGTTGTCGGGTGACGTGTTTTGACCGAGAAGTTGTCTAGATTTAGGTGTTTTTTGCTTGTCTTAGTGGTTTCGTGTGTTATCTTGTTGTTTCCCTAGCATACTTGAGTCTAAAGTCCAAGATTTGAGCTTTGTTAAGTTGTTGTTGAAAGGTTGGACGGTTTAGATATTGTTATTGTTCAAAGTGTTTTTGTTGTTGTTCATGTTGTTCTTGAGTAATATTCAACAAAAGGCCTTGTTTGATTTGAAAAAGGGAAGAGAGAGGTAAGGTATTGTGTTGTCTTGGGACTACTTTCAAGACAACACTAAAGTGGAAAAGAAAAAAAGACCTACCAAAAGGCTTGCCTACCAAAAGAATGTCAAAACATCTTTCAAGAAAGGCCAAAAGAGGAAAGGGAAAAGACAAGGAAAAAAGGTGTTTTGCCATTTTAGTGCAAGTTGGTGAAAAGATGATGTACACCTTTTTGACCTTTGGAAAGAGAGTCCAAAGTCTTGTTTTCTCATTCCAAAACCAAAAAACATCACCAAAACAACTAGATTTACAACCTAAGTTGAAAAACATCAAATTTCAAGCAAGAACAACAACACCTACTGGCAAATTTATGGGCCACACCAACAACTAAACTCAAGTCAATGGACAGTCCTAGTTTCTCTCCTTGTCTCTATTAGTTTCTTTCTATTGACTCCTATACTAGTTGATAACTAGTAACAACCTACTAAGTTGTGAACTAGTTTTTGAGTACTTCTTTCGTGTTAAGCGTTACTTGTGGTGCTTTGCTCGTTTATAATTCGTAGTTATTTTTGGTTCAAGTGCGTACAAAACTTCTTTGAGTCTTCAAACCGAAATCCACTCTAACTCAAGAGTAAACTCATTCCCAAGTTCTCACAAGTTGATAGCCGGCTTACAACACTTGATGAACCAAGTGAGGAAGCCGAGTGTGAAAAGTGTGTGAGCGTATTTTGAACTAACGTTTGCTTGTTTTGTAGGTATAATTGCAAATGGAACTCACAAATTCCAATGCTCCAACCGTGCATAGTAATGTTATGAATGTCCACTTAGCTAGTCTTGAAACTTTGTCTCGAGACGTGGCTAGGTTGAAGGCCAATATTGAGAAGTTGGGTTTGGATGTGGCCTCAACGAGTGGGAGGTTGGAGAGGGTGGAAAGCCAAAGGATTTATTGACCTTATACCCCTCAAAACACCTCACCTACTATTACTCTCGAGACCTTGCACCAAATGTTGTATCCACCAAGTGCTACAAACCAAGTCAATCTTTATTCCCAAAGATGAGAACAAGATAGACCTAGCCATTCCTCACTCCACCAAGTTCCATAAGGACTTGGAACCCAAATTCCATCCCTAAACCTGAATCCCCCACTCCAAAATCCTTCATTTCAAAGACCCTACACTTCACTAAATTCAATGTCTCCTTCCCAAGCTACACTAACCCGAAAACACCCTATCCAAGTAGAAAAAGGAGAATGGAGAGAAACTTAGTGGTGATATACAAAAAGAATGTGAAGAAAAGAGGATAAAGGAAATGGAAACCGCGGGTAGTGAAGTAGGAAAAGAAAAGAAAAATATGCGTGTGGGATTTGCCCATAAAGGATCTTTGATACTCACTAGCCCATCTTTTAGCACTTTTCCTAGCATTGATCCTTCTTATGTACAGTTTCAAGTTCATATGCTATCAAAGAAGGATCAAAAAGGGGTCTATACGATAACATGGGAAATGAGCTAGTGACACCTTTGCCCGAGAGCTCTAAACAAGTGGATTGCCATGGCATACACTGAGGTATGATTGCTACACTCTACACTTCCTTAGGCTTGATATGTTTTTATAAGGATATTAGTATCCAATGTGAAGTAGCATCGTGTTTACATAGTGTAGAAAAGTATGAATCTTTCCTTGGTAGTTCTCTTGTTGCATATGTTGGTCAATTTGTTCTTAAGGATAGTTCACTACTTGATCATGTGAGTGATGTGATTCAAAATCCTCAAGTTAGCGTTCATTCTTGTAATATTGACCATGATATTGGACATATTCCTTTGAGCTTGTGTGATGCAAACCGTGCTACTAGTTTTTCTCAAGGTAATCATACGCTTTGAAAACTTTTGAATAAAGGTGTGCTTGCTCTTAAGAGAAGACTTCTAGGCCACAAATCTTTAGTATTGGATGATAGCCTAGTAAAAGTATTGATTAATCTCAGCTTATACCCTTGGTTACACCATCCCTTTGATCCCGGAACACTAGTGGGTTGGGAAAGGGGTTGCCTCGGCTTATGTTTATCTTTCCTTGATGATTATCTTATCCCTATCCTTTGTAATGTTCAAACTACGTATTTCATGATAAAAACAAAGGATTTCTGGTTGTATTTTAAAAGAGTACACCCTCGGCAAGATGTCTTCACACTTGATTCCTTTCTATACTACCTCTTTACCTATGATGCTAACCATGTTAATTTCGAATTTGTATTATGCAGTGGTAGGAAGTTTGGTGGATGGTTTCCTTGTTTGCATGATGGTGATATGTGTTTGAGGTGGATCTTAAGATCAATAGTGGCATTATATTTGATGAGTTCCTTTGTAGAGGTAATGAAACAAATGTATCTTATGGTTCCTAAGATAAAGGTAGTCTTACCTTTTGGGTATAGTAAAGCCATTAAGACCATTGTAGTTTCCTGATATCTTGATATTTGTCAGAGCCACTTCCTTTGTGT
>NW_025835097.1:0-1508 GCF_002878395.1 Capsicum annuum
AAATACCAAAATTGATTTAGATATAATTAGGTATGATTTCAAAGGGTTAACTCTAATTTCAATTGAGTCATTGTAATTGCGTGATGTTGGTATTGTGTTCGTTTTTACCGGATTCATTAATTAATTAGTTTGATTTGAAATGCTTCAAAGCAATCCATTTTTTGAAATATTTAAATTAATTTTGCTAAAATAACGGATGAGTTCATAGGTTCCATTCCAATTTCAATTGAGTAGTTGCAATTGCATGATGTTTGTAGTGTGTTCGTCCAGACCGGAGTCATCAATTGATCAATTTGAGTTGAAACAATTCAAATCAAGCCATTGTTTGAAATATCTAAATTAATATAGTTATAATTAGTGATGATTTCATAGGTTCAAGTCCAATTTCAGTTGAGTCATTGCAATTGCATGATGTTTGTATTGTGTTCGTCCTGACCAAAGTCATCAGTTGATCAGATTTTTGAAATAATTCAAATCAAGCCATTGATCAAAATATTTAAATTAATTTAGCTTGAATTAGGGATGATTTCATAGTTTTAGCTGCAATTTCAATTAAGTCATTGCAATTGAATGATGTGGGTATTGTTTTCATCCTGACCGGATTCATCAATTGATTAGTTTGAGTTGAAATGATTCAAATCAATCCATTGTTTAAAATATCTAAATTTATTTAGGTATAATTAGAGATGAGGTCATATGTTCAACTCCAATTTCAATTGAGTTGTTGTAATTGTATGGTGTTGGTATTGTGTTTGGCCAGATCAAAGTCATTAATTGATCAGTTTGAGTTGAAACGATTCAAAGAAAGCCACTGATTGAAATATCTAAATTGATTTATCTATAATTAAGGATGAGTTCGAAAGTTTAACTCCAATCATAATTGAGTCATTGCAGTTGCATGATATTGGTATTGTATTCGTCCAGACGGATTGTAATACCCCAAAGTTTTCTAGGAAATTTCATTCCAAGAATGCCTTGTGTTAACTTCTAAAGTGAATGATAAATATTCCATGAGGAATATCCAAGATATTCACTTTTTTTCATGTGGAAAATTCAATAAGCTTTCCATCGATATATGATTCGCTTAAATCCGATAACCGGGTAAGAAGTTATGACTATTTAAAGTTCCCGTCATAAAGTAGTGCTATATTAGTCAGTGGCGTGCTGCACCACAAGAAGAAATAACAATTGGAGATTTTCTGAAGGTGTCCGCGATTATGGCGCGTCGTGCCATGTAATACCCTCAGAATCCCAATTGATAGTAGAACCATGATTCAAGCTAATGAGAAATAAATCTTAGTGATTTGGTAGTTTTATGATCAAGTATGATGTGTATTAAGGCCTTAAATATGTCCTAGCTATTAGGCAAATCAAAACATCCCTTACCGATTGAATTCTTGAGAAGGACATTGCCATAGTAAACTTCAAACGAGCATATCTCCAATTATACAAAGAATTCTTGAGAACTATGAGTTTCATCAAATGCCCAAGTAAATGAATTATTCCAT
>NW_025835098.1:0-1583 GCF_002878395.1 Capsicum annuum
ATGTCTTGTTGTAGGGTCTCTACTTTTTGGTATATTGCTTGTATTCGGGGGAATTCCCCAGTAACAACGAAATCATTAACCTTATCAAAAAAGAAACTGTCCAAAGTTTCACTTCTTCCCTAGTAATTTTATTGCCTTCCGACTTCCTTCAAGAACTACAATCTCTGTAAACATGTAAGATAAGTTGGAGTTACATTTTCCTTCAAGAAGCAATTCAAGTTCTCCACCCAGACTTAGCTATGGTACAAAGCTAACAACTCGTCCACCACCAGAATGAAGACCTAAACCCCATATATATACTACATCTCAATCCCTAGCTAGTTGGAGTCAGCTACATGAATACTCACTATTCATCTTGCTCCCATTTGAACCACTTCCATTCCAGTGTTTAATAGTTTAGGCTGTCTTACACTAGAAGTTTTTTACATTTCTACTGACATACAAATCCCCAACAGTTAAACAGTTGGAAAACTGACTGGTAATCGTCTGAATTGCTGCAGTTGAGGTTAACAAATGCCCCTATTGAATGAAGTTCCTTTTTAACTTTTAGACTGTCTCACCTGAATGATAATTGACGTAGTGGTATTTGGATGAACGTTCAAGACACAAATGCTTTGCACGGTCCTCTTCAAAATCATCTCATACTCCTTCTCTGCTTTACCTAACCACAGAGTAGATTTTGAATTATTACAAAATAGGAGAAACTTCTAATGCGATCCTGTCATAAAATTCAAATGCCAAGGAAGTCTCTAGAACCAATGCCACAATCGTCAGACTTATAATGCAACACAAGACAGCAATACCAAACAATTTGTGAATGAAAATATCAAATACTGCAATTTGCACGAAAAAACCAATTTAGAAAGTTCAAATAAAAGTAGCGTCTCAACTGTGTAATTTTTAAGCAATTAAGAGATAATACAAAAAACAATATTTACTTTTTCTATGAAATAGTGCCAAAACATGACCATTTTGAATATGACATTAAATCAGATACCCATCAATGCATTTTAGGAAACTGACCAACGTGCCCCGTTTTTGGCTTCCAAATGACTTCAAAACATGCCTTTTCAGGGTTCTCGTTCTTCTTTGTTCCAGCTTTTGGTCCATAAACAGCGGCAAGAACTTTTGTCTCCCCTGTATAAGTAAGTATAAATCCATCTCAACAAATCCAACTTAGATGAAAATAACTCTGAGAATTGCAGAAATTATTATGGTATAAAAGTGTTAAAGTACCTTGAGACCAACTTGCGGAGCCATGAGCACGGTTAAGAACATTACGAGTGCAAGTCAATGGTCTCAATTGATTCGCTGTTCGCCCATCTTGTCTACCCACTTCCATACCTCTCTAAATTCAACAACTCTTCAGGTCAATTCTGCTATAATAAATTTAAAATAAGAACTTTCAAAAATTAGCGATCCGACGATTGGTGAAGATACCAAAAGCTATCCAGCGTTTGGCCATCAAAATTAATTTTTTTTTGAATCGAAGTTAAAGTTGGAGTTGAAATTAGAGTTATCATTTTTTTTTTTAATTTTTTTTTTTTAAAATTTTTTTTTAAATATGATTTTATATCCTAACT
>NW_025835099.1:0-1055 GCF_002878395.1 Capsicum annuum
CTTTTTCACTTATTCTTTTCCTTTTATTCTATCTTTCTTCATACGCAGTTTACATCATGCACCCCTATGATAGCCACCTTCAACTTAAGTTGTTTACCTAAGTCTAGGTGCACGGTGTCCAAGGAGGACCAGGGCCAAAACAGGTTCATTATGATCTAAACGTGAAAGTGATACGTGTCATAGAAAAAAATGGTCAATTCAGCCTCAAAATAGGGATCAAGAGATATCATGCATACAGGGAAGGTCATTTAGGCAAAAAGTGACTTAAAAATCAAAACGGCATATGATACTTTCCTAACCCCTATCTTTCAACCAAGGTAAGACTAACCGGACAAGTTCTGGATTTAACACACAAAGGGAACTAAGTAGTATCTCACACACACATGGCGCAAAGGTGCATCACAAGCTACTACCTATCCGGTTTATGCAATTGTTAGCAGTGATTATAATATCATTAGAACTTTTTCTTAGGCTTCAAGTTTA
The DNA here is from genome assembly GCF_002878395.1 of Capsicum annuum. Taxonomy (NCBI): domain Eukaryota; kingdom Viridiplantae; phylum Streptophyta; class Magnoliopsida; order Solanales; family Solanaceae; genus Capsicum; species Capsicum annuum. The sequence continues at coordinate 484 of NW_025835099.1, forward strand.
TGGTTAAGGTTGACGCCAATACTGATAAGCTATCACAAGGCTGACGACGTATCATAGAGGTCGTTAGCCATGATTTCTTCTCTTTTACTCATATTTTCAACTCTTTTGCTCCATTGTCATTTGTTTTTATTCCTTCAACCTTTTACTGCAATATCATGAGCAAACACATCAAAACAACAAGAGTTACTTCAGAATTCACAATTATTTTGAGCTAAAAAGCATTAAATGTATTAGCTTTTGCTCATACATCAGCTCTGCATCTCTCATCACACTTGACCTAGTCGACACCATCTATGCAGAAAGAGTAAAACATAACTCAGAACATAACACGAGGTATGAATGAACCTCACAAGATAAGGAATAAAATAAGGTAAGTCTCTTCAAGATATCCTATAGCCTCTCAAAGATAGATATGGATGTTTATGTATCGATCCGCAAGACTTTATTACACTTCCCGTTCTTAAACCATTGAGACCAATGAAACCTGGATGCTCTGATACCAATTTGTCATAACCCAAAGCTTAAAGGTCATGATAGCACTAGTCGCAGCGAATCTTAACAAGTAAGCCTAT
>NW_025835100.1:0-1518 GCF_002878395.1 Capsicum annuum
TTTTACATGTAGTGGCAATTTTTTATGTCCAACGAAAGTTGAATTTTTATAATACAATAGATTCTCCATCCATTGTAACAGTTATCCTACCTATTCTGACATATAGTTTATCTGTTGCAATAGGTTTGTCATCTGTTGCAATAGGTTTGTCATCTACTGCATTATCTTGATATTTTTATCTAAAGTCCATCTGTTGCAACAGTGAGAAGACCTGTTTGATAAATTCTAACAGATCACCTACCTGTTGCAACATATGTCTAAATCTGTTTGATTTTTCCAATAGATGTGTCGTCTGTTGCAACAGATACATTATCTGTTGCAATATTTGAATCTAGTATTCCCTTTCAATTAATAAGTTCAAATCTAAGGAATAAATAAAATTCGTAGACAAAATAAAATAAATTAAACCCTTCATAAATTAGCTGAAATTAGTCAACGAATAAATAAAATGTAAAAAAATTGTTATGGGTACAGATCTCAACAAATACATTAACAACAATTTAAGTATACTGCCAAGGATTTCTTTGATTTGACAAGCTCAAGCTATAAAGATCTACTCAGTATGGGAAAATTATTCTTCATCCGATGCTATGGAATTTGGCTTTGCTCATCGTGGATCATTATTGTCGTTTACGTACGGTTTCTGCACTTTCTGTTCTCCGTATTTCATAAAAAGGGTAGCATATTGTCAATGCTGTTCAGTAGTAGCTTCTTCTACATCCACCTGAAAAGCTGAAATTGGTCAATGCTAATCACGGAGACATAACAAAATGGAAAAGGATAACTCATCTCTTCTAGCAAATCAAATAGGTTTTCCTCCCATTTTAAATTATCCCAAATAGATTATATTTTTGTTGTAACAATGAATCACCCGTTGGGAAAAATTTCTACATGAGAAAGACCTTGTGTGATAATTTCCAACGGATGAACCATCTGTTGCAACATATGAATCATCTGTTGCAGTATATAGGTCGTCTGTTGGTATAAATAAAAGCGGTACGAAGAGCTGTTTGATATGCTAAAATAGACGAGACATATGTTACACCAGCTAAAGTATCTGGTGCAACAGGTTAGTAAACTGTTGCAACAAATGTATATATCTGTTTGATAATTTTCAGTAGATGTGTCATCTGTTGAAACAGATATGTGTCTGTTTGTTTTGTCAGTTGGAAGACATATAATATATTCACCTTCTTCAGCTCGTACTACTCTCCTTTGGACATTGTACGTTGCTCAGTGCAACACACAGACAGAGGAGTTGCAATTTCACTTTTTTGGATGCTTGATAATGCCCTGGAAATAACTCTTCTTCTCCTCTTAGCCCTAATCTCTAATGGAGCGGATAGAAATAAAATCCTCTTTAATGGAATAAGACCCCTCTTAGATGTTAATTCCTTTACAGAAGCAGTTAATACATTAATAGCATTAATCACTACATCATGTTTCGCTATGCAGTCTTGATATTTGCATACAGAACATTCGCTGGGAGAGGCAAAATTTGTATAATCAGTACGATCA
>NW_025835101.1:0-1589 GCF_002878395.1 Capsicum annuum
TTTTTTGAAAAATTGAAATTAGTTCAAAAATTAATTAAAAAATTACGCAAGTTTATCTCAATGGATCTATGGTGTTTCTCATTTTCCTTTTCCACCTTCACTTTACCAATAATAAACATTTCTCAATCATGTCTTGAAAAAGCCTTTGATTGGCTGGAATAATCCTTTATTAGGCAAGCCCTAGTATTTTTCAATTTCCCCCCTGGGCTCTCCAAACTTATCATGTCCTACATCTCCACCGCATTTATTTCCATCCTTGTCAATGGGGGCTACACATCTAGTTTCAAGCCTTCTAGAGAAATGAGACGGGGGGATCCCCTAACTCTTTACATTTTCATCCTTTGTATGGAGCTTCTTTCCAGAAGTATTAATCATAAAGTGGATACTCTTCAGTGGAATCCCATTTAGATTAATCGTAGAGGCCCAAAAATCTCCCATCTTTTCTTCATAGATGACCTTACCCTAATTGCTAAAGATAACATTCTCAATTATACTACCATTGCTAGAACTCTTTCCATCTTCAACACTCACTCTGGCTAAAAAATTAATCTAGCCAAATCTAAGGTGTTTTTCTCCTCCAACAGCCACACCTCAACTAAGGATCATCTCTCATCTACTCTTGGCATTAACGCCAACAACTATTTTTGGAAGTACTTGCGCTTTGCCATTTTCCATGGCCTTATTAAACTCAATGACTTCCCGTTCATTCTTAATAATTTAAGTACCAAATTAGCTGATTGGAAGGTTAGAATCCTAAACATGGCCGGTAGGACCACAATTGCCAAAGGCTAGTCTGGAAAGTATCCCTAACCATGTCATGCAGTATATCCTTCTTCAGATTCATAACCTTATTGATAAGTCTCAAAGAAACTTCATCTGGGGCACTACTGACTCCAAAAAAAAAGAATGCACATGGTTAGGTGGGACAGTATCACCCAACCCAAACACGTAGGTGATCTGGGAATGCAAAAAACTAGTATCAAGAATAAAACTTTGCTTTGCAGTTTAGCCGGGATACTGCATTCTAATCCCTCTACCTTATGGGCTAGAGTTATTACCCAAAGAGGACACCTAACACCGGAAGACACATTTCCTCCCATTCTCGAATCTAGAAAAATGTTCATAGAGCCTGGAACTTCTATCATGATATTTTCCAATGATTTGTTTATAATGGCCAAAAAGTTAATATTTGGAGAGATAGATAGGTAGCTAATAACCCTCCGTTATGCTCCATGATTCAAGGACTACTCCCCAAACCCTGTCCCTCCTTGTAACTTTCTTTCTTTTGTCAAAATGGAGTCTGAAATCTTGATTCACTCCCTTTTGACATTCCCAACACAATTAAATTCAACATAAAAAACTCTTTCCTGCCTAACTATAAAAGTCAATCTGACACTCCTCTCTAACTTTCCACCGGTAACAGAGTCTTCTCTTGCAAAATTATCTACTATCACATATTCTATCAAAGGCAGCACTCAAGTCATAGCTACCCTCATCTAGGTTAGATTTGGAAACTCCAGATTCCTAATAATAATAATAATAATAATAATAATAATAATAATAATAGTCCCTTCCATTCAATTTTTTGA
>NW_025835102.1:0-1694 GCF_002878395.1 Capsicum annuum
AGATAATTTAATTGTTGCAACATATAATCTACTTTTTTTTTAAAAAATAACTATATCATCATATCATTAATCCAAATTTGCTTACTTTTTTATTTTATAAATAAAAAAATACCTTTTCAAATTCCTTAATAAAATAATAATCATTTTATTATATAATAAATAATTTAAAAAATAAATTCAAAAACAAAAATGGTGAAAAGTCACGATCAGTTATTAAAATTGCGGTTATAAATTGTCTTTATTATTTATTTTCTTATTATTTATTTATGAAATATTTTTCATATTGAATAATCGGAACTCCGAGTCATGTCTTTCTTTTCACCCTCTCAATAACAACAATATCCCTTTTTTATTAATAACCGCCAGGTGCAACATATGATCAATCTGTCGTAGCAGATTAACCTCTAACTGTTGACACAAATTGCTGCTCAATCCCAACCACCAACTGTCGACATGTTGAGAACAAGGAATAAACATAATGATTATTATTAAATACTAAATAAGAATTAAAAATTTAAAGTCGACAACAGAGTGAAATGAATGTTCATAAATTTTTGAATCCCTTGGGTAGATTTGATATACAAAAGGAGGAAAATAATCACTAAAATAAAAAACATTACCTAATTATTATTACTACTATTATTATTATTGTCAATCAAACATCTTTCATTCATCCGGCAGCCTTGCTTTGAAGTCAGCTAAATATCTCTCTAGAGTTCATCAATCAAACTGCCTTTGAAGTTCACGCAAGGACTCGATATGAAGATTCTTGTACGAATCTGGATCATCCATATTTGTAAGGAGGAACCTATTTATAAATTATTGTATCTCGAAAAGAAAAGAAAATTTCTTTAAAATAAATCTAATAGATGGGTAATCTGTTACAAAATATATTCTTTCTGTTAGATAACTTACAACATATTGGCAATCTTTTTGCAACAGATGTATATATCTGTTTGATTTTTGCAACAGGTTGATCACTGTCGTAACAGATGTCTCCAATTGATTAACAATATAAACAGATGTGTCATCTGTTGCAACAAGCTAGTCATCTGTTTATTCAATTTAAGCCATAGATGGGCTAGGAAGAATAAGGTGCGTGCAGATGGATCCACTATCATATGTGTGGGAGTTAAGTATGTATTACTGATAAGGTTATCGGGACAACACACACAAAGTACAATATTTTTGTGAATACAGTTTTTAACCGATTAGACATTGATCATTCAAACAAGATCCTACATTGTACCGTTAAGTTTGATGGGTTCGAAATTGATAAGGTTAAGGAACTCATGAAGATGGTGCAGATACCCTGTTATGAATTACTGACTGTTTCTGCTCGTGTTTGTACGTGTCAAGTTTTGAGAAGGGATCAATATTTATCGTCACTACAGAGAACCAATAGCGATTAGACTTAAATTTAAGTGTGCATTGGATCCGTAAAGGGCCCTCGAAGCCTCGCACTGCATCAAACAAGAATGGAAAACCAATATAGTTATTGCCCTGGCCAAAATTTATATGGTTGGGTTGCTCGCTTGGGTTGATGATTATATGCCAGAAGGTGCGGTAGGAGAATGCTTTCAAGGGAAAATGGGTTGTTGATGGAAGACTATATCATCTGAGATCTAATTAAAGAAGAAACACAGGGTAGGAAGTAACTTCTAACGAATCTTGCCGATGGAATTATCTTAACA
>NW_025835103.1:0-1350 GCF_002878395.1 Capsicum annuum
TTCTATACTTATCTTTAGTGCATACTAGTGATCACCCATTAACCCATGTTTGTACGTTTGTATACCCAAGCTATGCAGGTACCGACTATTCTACATCTCCTTCTTAGTGATCATATTTGCTGATTGTAGATATTGGATTGAAGTGCTGAGCTTCCCTAGTTTTGAAGGCATCTATTTAATGTAATGGGTTACTTTACATATTTCTTTTATTTCATAGAAGTTAGTTTTTTGCTATGGTCAGGATCATATACCAACTAGGTACTATTTTGTTGGTATAAAGGCTTTTTATGGACAACTTTGGGCTTGGGTATAGAATGGATTGGTGATGTTTCATATATATATATATATGCATTGGATTATTATAATTAGTTTTTTATTTATGGGTTTTGGAATTGGTTTGGTTGGTCATTCGGTAGTTGGACTTTATGGGGTTGGCCACAGATATAGACTTATCCCAGAGTCACCACTTCATTGGATATGCTATCTTGTTTTATGTACGCCCTTCAACTGACTCAAGGGAGTGTGAATCCCAAAAACCACTTTCCAAACTCGTTATGGCCATTTTGAGTTTCTTGTTATGTTTTTTGGGTTAACTAATGCCCTAGCAGCTTTCATCGACCTCATGAATTGAGTGTTCAGATAATATTTCGATATGTTTGTCATAGTTTTCATCAATGATATACTGGTGTACTCTCGTAGTGAGGATGAACATTCTGATCATCTCCGAACTGTCTTGCAAACCCTTACAGATCACAAGTTTTTTGCAAAGTTCAGTAAGTATGAGTTTTGGCTAAGGTTAGTTGCTTTTCTGGGTCATATCATTTCTTTCGAGGGGATAAAAGTTGATCCCCAAAAGATCAAAGCTATTAGAAATTGGCCTAGACCTATTTCTCTGACTGATATCCGAAGTTTCTTGGGTTTAGCTGGCTATTACCGCGGTTTTGTAGAGGGTTTCTTCTCTATAGCGTCTCCTATCACTCGGTTGATCCAAAATAAAGTGAAGTTTTTGTGGTCTGAATCTTGTGAGAAGAGTTTTCAGGAGTTGAAGACTCGACTCACTTCAGCCCTTGTTTTGAATTAACCTAATAGTATTGATGGTTTTATGGTGTACTGCTAGTCTATAAGAGTTGGTTTGGGTTATGTATTGATGCAGAAGGGTAAGGTGATAGCTTATGCTTCTAGACAGTTGAAACCCCATGAGAAAAATTACCCCACCCATGACCTTGAGTTGGCTGCTGTTGTGTTTTCTTTTAAAATCTGGAGACACTATTTGTATGGTGTCTATGTTGATGTTTTCACTAATCATAAGAGTCTGCAGTATGTGTTTACCCAGAGAGAATTAAATCTTAG
>NW_025835104.1:0-1211 GCF_002878395.1 Capsicum annuum
AATAAACTTGTTATATACAATATATGGCTCAAATGCTAACAAATATTTATATAATGAACATAATTCTTTCCTATTTATTTCCCATTTTATTTCTGTTTCATTGAGCGTACCTGAGTAGTATCTACAATGGTGTTCTAATTTTTCTGTTTCATATCGGTATTTAAGTGCTCCTCCATAACTACATTCACTAGCATCTGCTTCTACTATATATATAAATTTTCTATTTTCATCTGGAAATTGTAGTTTTGGTAATTCTTTACAAAGTAATTTTATTTTCTGAACTTGTTTTTTATCTTTTTCATTATAATTATATTCTACATCCTTTTTTAATTTTTTCTGTAGTGGTTTTAAAGTTTCTGCTAATTTTGGAATATATTCTCTTACTTGGTTTACTAATCCTAAAAATGATTGTAATTTCTTTTTTATATCTAATTCTTCTTTCGAATTTATTATTTTTTGTACTATATGTTGTTGCATTTTTACTCCACTCTTGTCTATTTGTATTCCTAAAAATTCTCTCTGATTTTTCATGATTTCAGCTTTCTTTTCACTTAGACTTATTCCCGATTTTTTTATTATATCTGTAAACTGTCCTAATAATTTTAAATGTTTTTCTTTAGTTTTTGTATATAATAATATATCATCTATATATACTATACAATTAAATAATTGTTTAAAATAACTATCCATGAAATGTTGATATGTACCTGGTGCATTTTTATATCCAAATGGTAATACGTTTCATTCATAAAATTCTTGTGGTACCGTAAATGCGGTTAATTCTTTAGATTCTTCTTCTAACTTTAAATGGTAAAATCCTGATTTACAATCGAATTTACTAAAATAATTATATCCCTGTATTTATCTTATTTTTAATATCTTATTTGGTATTGAATAATTATATGTCATAGTCTTTGCATTTAAATTTCTATAGTCAATAACCATTCTACTTTTTCCTCTTTTTTGTTTACTAGGTTTATTTACTATAGATGCTGGACTATTATGTTTACTATTACTTTTTTGTATATATTTTTTTTTTTAATAATTCATCTATATGCATTTTAAATTCTTTTAAATCGTCAAAATTATATGTTAATGATTTCTGGGTTATTATGCTATTTTTATCTATTAATTCAATTTTTATAGTAGTTTTATGTTTTTCTCATCCATTAAAAGGATGAGAAAAACATAAAACTACTATAAAAATTGAA
>NW_025835105.1:0-3025 GCF_002878395.1 Capsicum annuum
TTTGATATTTAGGCTCTAAAATCCTTGATTTGAAGGTAACATGTGTTACTGTTTCATACAAAGAAAGTTTGTGAGTTTAAGAACATGGTGGCTGGTTTGTGGCTTTAGATTTTGAGGCAATCGTTCTTGCACTTGTCAAATTTAAACTTGCTTCCAACTATTAGCATATCATAGTCTTGATGCACCATTGATCAAAACTCGAATTATTAAGAATGACTTTGAAATAAATAAAGCATCTCTGTTTTGCTATGTTTCTCAAATAAATCCTTTGAACTTTGGTATTTTTACACATCCTTAAATTTGTCTGTTGAAAAAACTTTCTACACGCCTTGTTCTAACTTACAATTATGCTTCTTCCATGTGTTGGCCTTTTGCCTTGCTTTGTATAATTGAAGAACTTAGTAGCAAGTTTTGAAATCTTTTCTCACTTATTTTGACATGGACTTGACTCAAAGACATGAGAAAAATGATAATGATTTTTATTTGGATAACAGACTCAAAAACACAAAAATAGAGAAGAAAATAAAGATAATGTATGTCTCTTTTTGAAAATAGAGAACAGAAAAAGAAGAAGAAAAAAATTATCTGAAAATGACAGTCAACTTTAATGATTGTGACATGCATTTGGATTGAAATGTCTGATCTTTCTATTCAAACTTTTAACAATTGTCGTTGAGTTAATAATCCTGAAACTGAGTTGTTTCCTCAAACCCATTGCACTCATAGTCTTCATTCGGCTAGTGACGCCTTGAAGGATTTTCGTGAAAAAGTCTCTCTCATTCATATTTTCCTGAACTCACTGTCACTTATGGTATCCGTGAGGGTTTTCACCAACAATACACTATAATTTTATTCTCTTAACTCAAAATCATCTTACGGTACCCGTGTGGATTTTCACTAATAAGACTTTCTCATTTTATTCTCTCAACTCACAATCGTTTTATGGTGCCCATGGGGGTTTTCACCAATAAGACTCTCCCAGTTTATTTTTTATAACTCACAATATCTTATGGTGCTCGTGAGGATTTTCACCAATAAGACTTTCTCATATCATTCTCTCAACTCACAATCGTCTTAAGGTGCCCGTGAGCATTTTCACTAATAGACTCTCATTCATTTTCCTTCTGGTTCCTTATGCTAAGGAAGACAAGTAGTTCCCAAAATGCATCATCATATTCCATTGCATGCTTAGCCTTAACATTCTCAAAGATTAATTTGAAGATCTTTCTTTGGTTGTAACTTGACTTTCGAATAGGGTTAGAAAGAAAGGATGACATGAGGCCCGAACGACATTTGAAGTGGGGTGGAACTTACAACTTTTGGAATTGACTCATACAACAAAGATTAACTCATGCCCCAATTTATTTTGAATGGATAATTCTAAATTATTTATTTGATTAGACAGAACCCAGAGTAGGGCTGCCTACGTATCTCACCCCTGAAAGAGGAGAATCAGATCAAACGTAGTTTCAGCAACTTGTTCTTTTTATTGATTTTGATTTATTTTTTTCTTTATTGACTCTTTTTCTCTTTGGGACCCTTTCTAACTCTATTTCTCTTGACACTTTTCTCTTTTCGTTCTTTTTGACACACTTTTTTCTTTTCATTTTTTGAAACTTTTCTTACTCTATTCTTTTGCTCGATGCTTTTTTTATAAACTTTGCTGACTCTATCTTGATTCCAAAAGAGAGGTATGAAAGAAAAATAAAAATAAAGCTCAAATTGGGTAAACGAAGGATGGCACCATGTTTGGATAACAGAATGGAATGCCTTCGTCATATCAGTCCTTAAAAATGCAAGAACATAGCATGCAATGTGAAAGTGGGAGATGAAAATCATTTGTGACATTTTTTACAACACTAACTCTAACTGATCCTGTGTGTCACTACTTCTTCTGCACTTGTTCAGCATACAACTCCACCTTTGTTGTACATTCCTCACATCAAATGACCCATGCTTCTGTGGAGCTGATTTTCTTTTTGTTTCTCTTGATATAGGATTGCGCATCCACTGTTTGACCTAATTTAGATATGCCTTTTAATTGATGAACAAATTATTCTTGTGATCCTCAAAATAACTACCTTAATTTTCAAAGAAGTCTTCAACTTGGTCACCATATGTCTCAACACTCTACCTATTTTCTCAGATTTTTTTTTCAAACTTTAGCCCTCTGATTTAATGTGTATGATTAAACTGAATTTTATGATCTGGCTGAAAATTTCGCAAACATGTCATATCACTAGAACTAACATTAAATGTATTGTATAAATGTAAAGCCCTGAAAAACGGGTCCCGGAGGTCACACGGTGCTTGAGGCTATGAATAGCCCCAAGCTAACCCTTTAAGCCATTTTCATTCAGTTTAACACAAATTAACGGGGTTTTCATAAATAACCCTCAAATATTAACAGAGTAATCATCGTCCAAGAATAAAAGAATTTCAGAAAGATAACAAAATACAACTTATTAGTCAACTCCCAACATCTATACTAGTCTGACAAGCCTCTAAGAAAATCAATAAAACCAGCGAGCCATTGAGACATGGCCTAACTGACTCATACTCAGTTATCAGATGTAAACGATTCCATGAAACCAACATCAGACATCACGTCCTCAGAATATGAGGACTCACCACAACAGAGGACGTAGAACAGCGTGCCCGAAGAATCACTGTCAAACCTGGAACTGAGCACCTGAACCTACATTCCGAGAAAATACAGCCCACATCCGAAGATGTGGGTCAGTACCATGGAAAGGAACTGAGTATATGAGAGTGTATGCAGTTGTATAAACATCATCATCATAAAAATTTATAAGAAATATGCAGGATGTATGAAAGAAAAGACTCACATAGCCCAAAAAAATCATTATAATCATGAGAGGATGACATAAGTACAATAACACATGTGAGTCATCATATAATTTGTCAATCACTTTCAGTTCATCAAGAATATCAATTCTCATAATGTAAATATCATTTAAATATTTCGAAAGAATAACTTTCACAATTCCACTTTCAAATCACT
>NW_025835106.1:0-2035 GCF_002878395.1 Capsicum annuum
CAGTCATACTCATGTTATTCAATTATTATGGTGCATACATATGAACCTATGCATTATACACTACCTCACTGAGCATACCGGTATATTTAAAGTACTGACATATGTTTTTCTTTGCACTATGATGTCTTATATCATAGGCTCAGACGCACCGGCTCAGAGCACCTTTACCAGTTCAGATTCTCAGCTTTCAGAGTAGTGGTGAGTCCTCATAGTTTGAGGACATGATTATTATTTATAGTACTTTTGTTTTACTCTAGTAGATGGAGTAAGTTGGGGGCTTGTCCCATCAACTCCACTGTTCAGACTTAGAGGATCTCCAGACTAGAGTATTTTAATACAGTTGTTCAGTTTTTGAGTATGTATATTTTAATTTATTTATAGATGTGAATTTTATGGAATATGTTTCCACCTATTTCCACAATCATTACAGTATTTATTACACAGTAATTATAGCAGTACCAGTCATGGGTTAGCTTGTGGTCCTTCAGGATTTTGAGCATCGTGTAGCGTTCGGGGTACAGACTCGGGGCATTACAAACATGGTATAAGAGCCTTAGGTTTAACAGAGTCCTAGGAAGTATGAAAGCCACATCTAGTAGAGTCTTGTGCATGAGTTATTCCACTCCACACATATGGATAGGAGGCTATAAGATGTTTTAGGAAAAGTTTCCCTTCTTTCAATATTCATGTCGTATGAGTGAGCATGAGCTCCAGTTACACTCTCTTTCTAATCTTAGATTCCCTTTCATTTATAGAATATACCTCTGAAGAAGACTCAGGGAAGATGAATGGGAGATCAGTCAGCCCCTTAGGCCATCCATCCATATCCTTTGGGCGATCAGGTCTCCCGCGCAGAGTTCAGAGCAGCATTCACCACCCTAGCTCATTATGTAGCAACCCTGAATGAACATCTAACTACAGCTTTGACCAACCTAGTGGCCAATATTACTGCTGCCAGGATTCAGGACTTCACCTAAATTAACCCTCTATCATTTACCGAGTCTAAGTCAGATGAGGACATCAAAAATTTCTTGATCAGGTGAAGAATATTTCCAATTCATGGGGGTGAATGCTGTTGAGAGAGCTAAGTTTCCCATTTATCAGTTACAAGATGTAGCTCACACGTGGTTTAAATAATGGAAAGTAGAGAGGGTCGTAGATACGGAGCCCATAGAAAGGGAGGATTTAGCAGTTGCTTTTATTTATTGGTTCTTCCCACTAGAGTTAAGGGAAATGAAAGTTTTAGAGTTTATAAACATGAAGTAGGGCAATATGACAGTGCAGGAGTATTCCCTCAAGTTTACTCAGTTGGCCAGTTATGCCCAGCATGTTGTAGTAGATAGCAGATCTGTGTTGAGTAAATTTATATTAGGGGTGTGTAGCAATATGGTCAAAGAGTGCAGGTGTAACGCCCGGGAAAATGGGTCCCGGACCATCACACGGTGCTTGAGGCTACAAGTAGCCCCAAGCTAACCCTTTGAGCTATTTTCATTCAGTTCAACACAAATCAATGGGGTTTCCATAAATAACCCTCAAATATCAATAGAGTAATCATCATCCAAGAATAAAAGAATTTCAGAAAGATAACAAAATACGAATTATTAGTCAACTCCTAACATCTATACTAGTCTGACAAGCCTTTAAGAAAATTAAAACCAGCGAGCCATTGAGACATGCCCCAACTGACTCATACTCAGTTATCAAATGTAAACAATTCCATGAAACCAACATGAGACGTAACATCCTCAGAACATGAGGACTCAACACAACAGATGATGTAGAACAACATGCCCAAAGAATCACTATCGAACCTGGACTGAGCACCTGAACCTACATTCTAAGAAATTGCAGACCACATCTAAAGATGTGGGTCAGTACCATGGAAAGGAACTGAGTATATGGGGGTGTATACAGTTGTATAAACATCATCATCATAAATATTTATAAGAAATATGCAGGATGTATGAAAGACTCACATAGCCCAAAGGAAATCATTATAATCATGAGAGGATGAAATAAGTACAATAACACATGT
>NW_025835107.1:0-1078 GCF_002878395.1 Capsicum annuum
AGTCTTGGTTGCACCTCATCAAACCAAATGGGGTTGTGAGTCTTTCGTGCAAGAACATTTTCATCAACTCCTATAATCTTTGGCATCCCAGCAACTCTGCACAATTCTATAACAAGACAAGGAAAAGGATAAGCATTGTTGGTCCTTGACATCCTTATCTTCATCTCATCCACAATGATTTCCTCGAAGTCCAAGGGAATCTATTGCACCAAGTATGCCACCAAAATAGCCCGTCAATGGTGCTATTTTTGATAACGCTCAAATTACACTCTTAAATGGGTGTAAGCGATCGTTGTCAATATAAAACTCAACTAGGTTGTGGTCGAATCTCACAGGGAATAAGGTGTGAACTCAAGTTGTTTACGATATAATTTACTGATAGTTTACTGTTTCCTAAAATGGGGGTTTAAGTTTTGCAGATAATTGTTTATCACTTTGAATTTAATGTTTGTAACCAAGATTTTATGAGAAAACCATGATTATGTTCACTGGGGCTTACCGAACATGACAGATGCTACCATTAACTCAAGGTTTTCACAGTGGTTAGGATGACAAGATATCTTTATCGATGATATGCTCAAATGTCTCTTAACCTATTCGAGCATCTAATTTTCTAATCCTCTCAGACTTAGGGAATCGCAACTCACTGGCCAGATTTTACCTCAGGTTAATCAACCTTGTTACAGCCCTGATTATTAAACGAAGCCTTTCCGAGTCCCTGTTGATAATTCACTTCCTACTATTTATGATTCCTTTCTCAAGAAAATCAAAGTAGGTACGCCTATTGTTTGCAACCAACAGACATAAATTCTAATCTCAGAATTACCAAGAAATCCTAACACCTATTAAACCTTGAGTAATTAATTACCACCTTATCATGACCTAACCCTAGATCCCATAATCCAGGTTAAGGGTGTTCAGCCACTCATAATGCAAGAAATAAGCACACAAATTGAATTAATAATTGAGAAGATTAAATTACAATAATGAAGGAAATCAAAAGTAAACTTGTAATTGAATCACAAAGCAAACACTGAAATATTGGTTTGGAGGGAGAGAGACAGAAAAGTCGTATATT
>NW_025835108.1:0-1208 GCF_002878395.1 Capsicum annuum
GAGACACAAGGACTCATTGCTGGAATAACGTGTTTACCGACACGGAATATTGGTACCAAGATAAGTGATTTGTGTACTTGACTTCATATCATTCCCAAATTAGGACTATAGGTAGGAGCCCGAGCCAAGTGATCTTGGGCACTACCATTGGGTCGAGACACCATACTGTGTGGTCTTGAGTGTCTCTCCCTCACTTATACTCTAATCTCGGCAGCAACCGAGGTTTGACAGTTGGTGTAAATTATGTAGGGTATTCCACCTAGGTCAGTTGCATTTCATTATTGTTGAGAAATTTTGTATCAGAGCACGGTTTATGGTCCCACGGTGTCTGTGAAATCGCGCCAGGTAGATTCTTGTTTATGGGTGTGAACTGTGCCACACTTATAAGTAGGAGGATTCTAGGCGTTTAGGAAATGTTTCCCTTCTTTGTGATTTAGTTTGTGCTTCAGAGTGTGAACTGTCCCCTAATTAATGTTCACTTCTGTTTCAGAAACACAGTTATGCCTCCATATCGTATCTTCGATCAGAATGCTTAGGCAGATGAGGTTCATCCCACCCATGGGATGCAGAACCGTAACAGGGCTCATACTCTAGAATTTGTCCCTACTCTAGAAGTTCGTCCAGTCCCGACCAGTCCACCTCGGGCTCCGCAGACTAATGCCAACCATCCCCCAACTGCTCAGGGATATATTTTAAATGCAGAATTTAGACGGTCTATTAATTTACTGACACAGTTGGTAGCTAACCAGGCTCAACGATTGGAACATGTTGGGTCTGCATCTGTTACATTTGATGCTACTAGAGTCAGACATTTCATGAAGATGAACCCACCTAAGTTCACTGGCACCAAGGTGGAGGAAGATCCACAGGAGTTCATGGATGAGATGGAAAAGATCTTTAAGGTGATGCATGTGGATAAGGTTGAAGAGGTGGAGCTAGCAACCTATCAGCTCAAGGACGTTGCGAATCAGTGGTATGCCGACTGGGAAGATGAAAAAGTGGTGGTTTGATCCAAGAAAGAAGAAGAAAGAAGTGTGGTCTTTGTTTGTATTGAAACATATTTCAAGACTTACAAAAGAAGAAAGAAGAAAAAAAGGCTTTCAAAAGTCTGGTGGGACAAAGACTTTCAAAATAGCCAACAAACTTTCAAGAAAGGAGGTGTCTTTCCAAAAAGGAGAAAGGAATCCAAACCTTTTTGAATATTGAAA
>NW_025835109.1:0-3046 GCF_002878395.1 Capsicum annuum
TTTTAAATATTTGAAGTTGCTAATTATTGTGATTTATAATATTTTTTTTTGTTCTAATTTAGGTGGCATTGATATAATTTCGAGAGTCAACCAAATTTTTTATGTCTTTTAAATATTTTAAGTTGTTGATTATTGTAATTTATAATACTTTTTACATATATTTTTTTTTAAATATATAGCCGATTAAAAAGAAAAGTAAGATAAACAAATTAAAACGATAAAAAAACAAAAAGGAGGCAAAGGTAGCCAATGAAATTGTGTCAAAGCAGACATGTTCACCTGCTGCCTGCTTTGACCCAAGTTCATTGACCCTTTGCCTTTTATAAGTAAGTAGAAAATATATAACTGTTTTATTATATTAAATTAGTTCTCTAACTGTATTGGGACCTTGAATTAAAAGAGACAACCTAGTTACTCAATTATGTGGGAGTCCTTCAAGTTTTAAAAATTAGGTGAAAGGAACAATTTTTTTTCAGCTTTTTTTTTAAAACATTTTCGCTCCAACAAATAAAAAGGTTGTCTTAACAACTATAGAAGTTGTCTCAACAACTATCAAAGTTGTTAGACAACTTTGCAAGGTTGTTCAACAACTATCAAAGTTGTTCGACAACTTTGCAAGGTTGTTCAACAACTATCAAAGTTGTTCGACAACTTTGTAAAGTTGTTTGACAACTTCGCAAAGTTGTTCAACAACTGTGCAAAGTTGTTGGGCAACTTTAATAGTTGTTGAGACAAATATTACAGTTATCGAACAACTATCCCAGTTTTTAAGCGACTTTATCTTTTTTTTAAATAATATTGTGGTTTCCACTTGTCCCCCTTTTTTAAGTAAAGACTTGGGAGGTCTTTCAAATCATTTTTCTCAACCGTATTGGTACAAGTTGGATGAAGTGGAGGCTCACCTCGGGAGTGTTGTGTGATAAGAAGGTGCCCTCTAAGCCTAAAGGCAAATTCTATAGAGTGACAGTCTGTTCGGCCATGTTGTATAGAGCGGAGTGTTGGCCAGTTAGGAACTCCCACATTCAAAAATTGAATGTGGCAGAAATGAGAATACTGTATTGGATGTGTGGACTAATTAGAGGGGATAGAGTTAGGAATGAGACTATCTGGGAGAAGGTAAGAGTGGTTTCGTTGGAGGACAAAGATGCAGAAAGTGAGGCTGAGATGGTTTGGGTATGTGATGAGAAGGGGCACGGATGCCCCAGTTCGTAGGTGTGAGGGGCTAGCTTTGGATGGTTTCAGGAGGGGTAGAGATAGACCGAAAAAATACTGAAGGGAGGTAATTAGACATGACATGGAACAGTTACAACTTACTGAGGAAATGACCCTAGATATGAAGGTATGAAGGCCACGGATTAGGCTAGAAGACTAGTGTGAGTGGATGAGTCATAGCAGGTAGGGAGGAGAGCTTTGGTGTAGCCGGGATAGTAATCCTAGGACTGTATCTATAGCTAGGAGCTGCTAGTTAGAAGATTTTGGGTATGGGGGTGGCTTTGGTTTGTGAGTGTTTGATATTACTGTATAGGTGTCTTATTTCGTATTTCTGTTATTCCATCCATCCAGTTTCATTACGATTTTGTTAACTATTTTTTGTCTTGAGATGGGGGTCTATCGGAAACAACCTCTCTATTTCTTCAGAAGTATGATAACACTCAACTTACAACTCAAATTAGTGTAACGCGGTCGTCGTCAATATATTTACCCAACTTTAGAGTCGGGGTCGAATCCACAGGGAACAATGTGAGTGGCGATTAAGCTAATTTGAAGCTATAGCTACAAGTTCAATTCAAACAAATGGTACGAAAATATAAAATTAAGATGGGGGTTTTGAAAGTATCAAGTAATGTTGTCACTTCAATATTAATGTTTGTAATCAATATAAATGGGAAACCAGAGCTATGTTCACCAAGGGTTTCGGGAATTGACAGATACTAGGTAATGCCAGAGATTATCGGAATGATTAGAATAGCAGAATATCCCTGACGATTATACTATCTGACTTATCTCTTGACCTCACCAGACAATTTATTATCTAATTCTCTCAAACTTAGATAACTTATCTATTTCCAATAGGATGTTATCTCAGGTAGATTAATCTAGTTATGGCATTAATCATTAAACATAAGGTTGGTAGCTTCCGAGTCCCTGTTGATAATTCACGTCCTCTAGTCTATTTCTCTGTTAGAAGCAAATAAAACCTAAGGCATAACCTAATGTTTGCAACCACTAGATTTCAGTTAAAACCACAGAATTTCAAGATGTTCTACTATTCCTTGAATCCGTTAAGCACCTAGCATAATATCAAACCCTAATCCTTGGATCCCATAACCTCGGCTAATGGAATTAGCCGCTTATGATTTGATGAAAGAAATCACAAGTTGAATTCACGATGATAAGGATAACTTACGATTAGATGGAAAACAACAAGTAGTTTCTTCGATTGAATCACAAGGTAGAAACCCAAAAATAGTTGATAAAAACAAGAAGAATAATTTGAGTAAGAGAGCAATGTTACGTGCCTCTCTTCCCTAGGTTAATTGTCTAATAGATGAATTATGAATCCTCCCCTTTAAAAACCCTAAAAGATACTATTTGTACTAAAGCCTAATTAAAGTAATAAAATAACAAAATCACAGCTGGGCTCGGATTTAGGTGAGGCCATATTGGTGTTGGTCGTTAGGCTTCTGACGGTGTCTCAGATATTTCGTTAGAAGTCATGCCATATTGACGTGTTCTGCCTTACTCTGACAATGTCCTATGACGGCTTAGCACACTTGTGACGGCATGTAGCAAATGTCGTCAGACCTTTAGCTTATTTCACCATGTTCTTCCTCACTTGACGGCATCTTCTGACGGCTTACCACACTTGTGATGACATATTGCGAATGTCGTCACCTTCATCCAGCAACTCTTCTTCACTGTTCTTCCTGACGTCCTTTTCTGGTAGCTTACCACATCTCTGACGGCTTGCAAGAAATGCGTCAAACTCATATCAGCTTACTTGTACCAGATTTTACTCTTTTGCTCCATTGTTATTTATTTCCAT
>NW_025835110.1:0-1293 GCF_002878395.1 Capsicum annuum
CCAATCATTCATGAGGAGATGGATATAGAGGCCAATCATTCAAAGCACTCTTCTATATTATACTTAGATGATATCTTATCTGTCAAATCATTTAGCATAATAGAAGAGTGTGAAGATGAGAAGTTAGAACCCTATATTGATGTTAAGCAACCCTCAGTGATTTCCCAACCAACCAAACAAACCATGAGAGATGATGCCAAGATTGATGAGTTGCTGTTAGATGCAAAAGAAGAAACCAAGAAAATATATAATAAAGACTCTAGACCAATTCCAAGAGAAGATGTCGAGAAGGTGAGTAAAAGTGAGTGAGTAGTAGATAGTGTAAATTTTGAAGTAGAATTAGTTAGGGCTCGCTCAAAGCATTTTTTCACATTATATTTAGATGATATCTTATCTGTCAAATTATATAAAATAGTGGAACAGTGTGAAGATGAGGGCCAATAATCCTATATTCTTTATTTTACACTTGATAAGCAACATAAAAACAAACCTCACTTTAAGACTGAGTTGTTTACCATGCATCATCCATTACTCGATTTCTTAATTTCTGCACCACCCTTGTATGAGCGAGGTAAAAAGATGGATGCAATGTTAGGGGTGAAACTCATATCCTCAAGGTGGAGGAAAAGTTGATTGGGTCATGCCGCGACACTAATTTAGGCGCTTTGTGGAAAGCAACCCATCCTTCTATTCATTTTTGTTGTTGTTTATTAAGTCTAGGTGCATGAAGTACTAAGGAGATGATGAGTACCAAAGTCGATTTTGAATTGAAGCACAACAAAGGTGGTA
Organism: Capsicum annuum; assembly: GCF_002878395.1. Taxonomy (NCBI): domain Eukaryota; kingdom Viridiplantae; phylum Streptophyta; class Magnoliopsida; order Solanales; family Solanaceae; genus Capsicum; species Capsicum annuum. The sequence goes on from NW_025835110.1 coordinate 790, forward strand.
ATATTAGGAGTAATGAGAATATTACAGGTAAATTGGAGTGGTCAATTATTATGGCTCGAGTCATGATTTGTTTTAGAACTATTTCCCAAATTATGTTAATCCGACCCTAAATTTTTGTGGTGCGACTTATTCTTGTCTCTTTCAATGAGGTCTGTGGGGGTAGTATGCATAAATAGATATGTTGTTTGAGGATGAACAAAGCTTTATGTGTGGGTTGGTTATCTTGGGTGTATCTATACGCCTAAGCACCACAATTTATACAGACTTTAGCAATGTTTAGAGAACAAAGTGCCTAGTTTCTTATGTTTTTACTCCACTTCTATGTAATTGAGCTAACCGATATAATTAGCATGATTTTCGGTATTAATTAGGTAGATAAAGAAATTATAGGACTATGGAATGTGGATGGCATATGACACAAGAGAGAGTAGCAATCTGGACCAAATTTGGTGCCTAGAAACTATGTCCAAGACTAGTTTGTCATTTATAATTAGTTCAGGGACT
>NW_025835111.1:0-1294 GCF_002878395.1 Capsicum annuum
CTTAGTATTATTCCAGTCATCAGATTGTTTTGTTACTTGATTGCGTATATTGTACCCTCCCATATCCCACTATGTGGAAATATACGGGGGTTGTTATTGTTGTTGTGGTTGTTGTTGTAGTTTGTTTTGTTACCTAAAGGTAATCGTACTCAGAAAGTAGTAGAGGCTTCATAGGCACGTCGTCAAGTCGAGGCAGATGTATCGGTTTTTAAACATTTTAGTGTTTCAGTTAAATAAGAGTTTATGTTATTTTGTTTCATTTTGTTTACAAAAGTTAGCCATGCTTTTAACTTCCGCAATTTTTATCAAAGTTTAGCTTTCCTAGTTCATTTCAGGTTAAGTGGTTATCTCGGGCGACTCCTGGTTCCAGTGCCTACGTCCAGGGTGTAGGCTCAGAGTGTGACATAATGCCAAACAAATACCATAAATGTCTAACATTGCCACAACATTAACTTCATTTGTGCTGTTCATCCAAACATGTTGAAGAAGTTTTTGAACTTCCATGAGTAAATGAGACTTTAAAGACTTCACCAGTCCAGCTAATTAATGACATGACAAATAAGTAGATTGTGATGGCTCCCACCCCTTCCCAACCCAAGTGGGATTTATTCAGTTGTCTCCCAATCATGAATTGTCTTATAAGTATCATTATAACGTAAGATATTTTGGTAACTGAAGAAACACCCACCTTAAGAGGAAGGTCAATCAAAACCAAATTCAGCAAATTTAACTGAACTCAAAAATTTCAGCTCAAATCACTCATTATTTTATCTTTTCTAAATTGAGAAGCTGTTTTTTTTAACTAGGAATCGTAGCTCATGACATTTTAAAAGCTTGTAGTTGAGGCATAACTGATGTGGGTTCCTCTACTAATAAAAGCTGGGCAACTGTACTACCAACTCTATGACATGGAAAAAATGATGTCTATCTTCTTATCGCGAATCATCTATATTACATTACATGAGACGTGTTCAGAGTACGAAGGGTAAATTATTTAAACTTCAATTGAATTCTGATGTAGATTCTTTAAGTTTTTAAGTACAAATCACAATAATTAATAGTTCAAAATAGTTTAGAAGGTTATGATCAAAACAAAATTTGCTTAGCTTTCCAAATAGTAGTAATGCTAAATATAATGGAACAGAAGGGAATCATGCTCATCGGAGAAAAAAGAAACAACAAAAAGAAGATCCACAATGGAGTGGCCTAACTATCTTGTTTTCTTCTTTCTCTTCGCTCCTCTTTTCTGTGTAGCAGAGAGAACAACATATATTGTCCACTTGGATAAGTATTT
>NW_025835112.1:0-3479 GCF_002878395.1 Capsicum annuum
ATCAAAGTCAACCATATCAAGCTCAATCAAATCAGCATACATAACCCGATGAAAGACAGTAATGGGACATTTTTTATACACCCACTTAGCAATGACAAACTCTCCAACCGGAGTAGAAACCAAAATAGTCTCAGAAATTAGTTCAGGATCCATTTCAAAATTTACAGCAACTAGAGGTTTCATATAAGAAAAACTCGAATTGGGGTCCATCAATACATAGACATCAAAATAGAAAACACGGAGCATACCAGTGACAACACCGGGAGAATCCGCCTGGTCCTGATGAGGTGGTATAGTATAGAAATGATTCTGGCATTGACCGCCAGCAGTACTAGATAAAGCACCCTGAGGAGAAACTGGATGGGTTACGGGAGGTGGGGCACTGGTAGCCTGACTCTAGGGACGGGAATCACGACTCTTCTTTCTGGTATATAGGCAGTCTCTATGTATGTGGCCCGACTTGCCAAAACTAAAACAGCCCCACTGCCCCATATAACACTCCCTAAAATGGTCTTTACCATACTTAGCACATGAAGAAGGGTAAGGTCAGTTGCTTATACTATCCTGAGACCTAGAATGTACCAACCTATTCTCGAGCTCTTTCCTACCTCAATATACAGGAGCACTAGCTAAGGAAGGCGTAGGTATAAATGGATGTCTCTGAAACTGAGAGCGACTCCCTCCAAAAAATCTAGTCTGACCAGACCCCTGTTGCTCCGATTTGACTCTCTTAATCCCTCTTACTCTTTCTCTTTCCTTTATCTTATCTGACTTAATTTGTTGGGCATAAATCATTAACCTAGAAAGATCAATCTCCCTGTTGATCATAGCAGATCTACATTCTTTCACCATATAACTCAACACCCTAGTTAGAAACTTGCTCATACTAGTCCTTGAGTCAGCCATTATATTAGGAGCGTACTTAGATAGCTGATTAAACTTAAGACAATACTCCTTAACCGACATGGAGCCTTGTCTCAAATTCATAAACTCCTTTATCTTAGCTTCTCATAACTCAAGAGTAAATAATCTATCCAAGAAAGCATCTTGTAATAATTGCCAAGTCACCGGAGTGGTATCTTTCTCTCTACCCTTATTCCACATCTGCACCCAGTCATAGGCAATATCCTTCGACTGATAAGAAGCCATCTCCATACTTTCTCCTCAGTCACATGCATAATCTGTGTAATTTTCTTCATTTCATTAACATACATCTGCGGGTCCTCGCCTACTCTAGACCCATGAAATTTTGACGGATTCATCTGCATAAAGTCACAAATTCGTGCTGCTGCAGAATTATTTTCCTGGAGAGATGGAGCATTGGCCTGAGTATTGGTGGTAACTGCCTTGGCTAGCGTTTGAAAAACTACTCAAAATTCAGCATGGGATACCGTCTCATGTAACTGATCAACGGGTTGAGGTTGGTTGTTGTTTCTGCAAGCTCAACATAGAGGCATGTTCTATCATAAGAACACATGAATTAATAGTAGAAGGATAGATTTGTAAGCATGATAGAATCTTGTAGAAAGAAAGAAATGGCTTTTCCTAGAACGCCCCACTACCTCTTGATCTTAGGTATGGAGCGATACACACCGATGCTTAAGACTATGTAATGCGGCTTGTCAAACTCCCTAGGACTTTTCAAAACCTTAGGCTCTGATACCAAGTTTGTAACGCCCCAAAATATCATCTCGAGATGCCACACAGTGCCCAAGGTTACACATAGCCTCAAGCTAACCCTTTAAGCCAAAACACTACCCTTGGGTTCCAACACAACAACATACACACTACACTAAGGATATATATATAAGTACATATCATATCACATCACACATGGCACAAAATATCGTTAGACTGTACATATATGGAATATCTATACACAAACCAACCCAACAATACACTAGTCTGATATAGCCTCTATACAGTAAAATCAACGAGCCATTAGGACAAACCCTCAACTGACTCAACAGACCAAAGGGATCACAAAACAACAACACCAAAACTAGCAACTTAGTCCTCAAACCATGAGGATCACAACTGAAGGAACGTAGATGCGGCACTCGAATATCACTCTCACGGCTGTGAATGAGTACCTAAACCTACATCATGGTAAGAATGTAGCCCATAGAGAAATATGGGGGTCAGCATAAGCTACGTACAGAGTATCTGAGGGCGCATGCAAAATATAAATAATATCATAAATTTCGTAAAAATGTACATATGGACCATAATGACACACCTGGCTTGAGTGACATTGAATCATGCAACTCATAACATCTAAGATAGGAAATGTAGGAGAAAAACCTCATAAATTATTATAGATCATCATAGACAACTTGACTTACCACATCAAAACTCGGAGTGACTCCGTATTTCTATAAACATGACTCTTCTAGACAGGAGAGTTTTCTATAACCGACAACCCCATGTGAGCTACGTAGAATACCAACATTTGAAACCCCCGTTGGTGGGAGCATCATACTCTTTGCTAGGGAATACGACCTTAAAACTACAATAATCACAATCGGGCTCTCTGGCAAATAATATCATCATCAAACAACCCTACGGTGGCACATAGGTTTGGGGAAATACCAAATTTCCCTCTCGGTACAAAGTACTACTCCCCGACAAGCTCAAAACGCGTTAGGAAATCCACCACAACATCACAAGGGTCTATCATAAAAACCAAATCAAATATCTTTCTCATTTATCAAATCATATCAATTTGTGGATTCCTAACTCAATACATTTTAGCTCAAAACATTCTATTCTTCCTCAACATCAACAAGGTATCAATGCGTTGAACCATAACCAACTCAAAATTTGGATAATGATATGAAGACTCAACACATAATATTTTCAACAATTTAACTCATCAAAACTATCCAGAAAATATCAAGACTCATTGCAACTTCAATATCAACATTTCTCAATTTGCCATCCAACTCTCATTTAAAGGTACTTGAGACATCAACCCATAGTAGGGATATAGAATTTCCAATATCAATTATAAAATCATAATAAGGAAATAGTGGAATGATAGTATAAATCAAGGCTTAATAAATTAAATCATCATACTCTCATAATCAAATGCTTTTTGGACATAATTCCATCTCAACATCATACACATATTGGATGATATGATCCCATAGCTCATGGACAATAATATAAGATATAAAACCATATTTTCAATTCATGATAAAACATGTAAACTCTCATGTCAATGTAATTCATCAAAAATACCGGGCACAAGATCGAAAGGATAATCTTGTTCAAAGACCCACATACCTAAAAATGGAAGATGAATATGAACTTCCGACTCCAGAACTTTATTCATGAAAATAAAGGGTACTTCTCAAATCCCTTAACATGATCAACTCAAATCCCAAATCAATTTAAAATTTCTAAGGTTCAATCAAGAGACATAGAAGGATGAAATTTGGAGTAGTAGAGTTGAGGTTTGAGCCTTCGGAAATTTT
>NW_025835113.1:0-1569 GCF_002878395.1 Capsicum annuum
AAAGAAGGGGAAGCTTAGTCGCCGTTATGTTGGTCCTTACAAAATTTTTAGCCGTGTTGGTAAGATAGCTGATGAGGTCGAGTTTCCTTCCGAGTTGTCCTCTGTTCATCCAATATTCCATGTCTCCATGCTTAGAAAGCATATTAGCGATGCTATGGTAGTGGATTCCTCTGTGAGTGCTGACATTCAAGAAAATCTTTCTATTGATGAGATTCCTGTTGAGATTCTTGATTTCAGTGTCCGAACACTAAGGAACAAAGAAGTTCCCTTGGTCAAGGTGTTGTGGCAAAACCAATTTGTTGAAGGTGCAACCTGGGAAGCTGAGGCGGATGTGCGATCCAAGTACCCGCACCTATTTTTCGTGAACTCCGATCAAGCCGAAGGTACAATTCTTTCCTAAATCATGCACTTTTGATAAAAGTTGCAGCAGTTCAGCTATCATTTATTATGTGTTCAGCTGTAGTTTCTTGAATTTACGCATTCTATGTTGCATTCAGAGTGAGAAACGATGTGGTGATTAGTGTAACGAATGGTTTTAGCTGTATCCTCTATTTCCTATCTAATCTTGTCATATCTAGCATCATTCGAGGATGAATGTTTCCAAGGGGGATGATGTAATACCCCGGGAAATTTTTCATTGAAATTTTGTACGTAAATGTGTTGGGTTCTATATTCTAGAATGAATTATAAATTTTTCAGGTGGAATGTCTTAGATTATGACCCACCATTGCGTAGAGTATCGAATAAGCTTTCCAACAATATGTGGATCATCCAAAATGGACACTCGAGCGACAAGTTATGATCATTCTGATCGAACCATGAATAGTTGTGAACAGTAAAACGTGCTGGAAAAAGTACTGAGGCCTGGTGTATTTTTGCTCCAACTTTAAACAATCATAACTCCTTGTACATAATTATCTAGTTGATATACTAAATATCAATAGAAATATCTACGAGTCCTCTTTCCAATGAAATTGGTTTCATCCAATTTGTCTATCGGAGCAAAAAGTTATGGTCGATCTACTTCAGCCTATAGACAGAGAATTTTGGGGTAAAATTCAAATGATCATAATTCCTCGTACACAATGATCTGGGTGAGTTACTATATATCAACGGAAATATATAAGAGTTCTCTTTCTAATGAAATTGGTTTCATCCAATTTGGATTGCGGAGTAAAACGTTATCGTTGATCTACTTCAGACTATCAAAACAGTCCACCAAAGGACAGATTCAAGAATTATTTAATTTTTAGGGGTGTTTTGCTCACTCCCCCTCACCTAAAATTCATCCAAATCCTATATTAAAGCCTATTAGAAGCATTATATGTTATATTTCATCAAATTCCCTCAAAAAGAAAACCCTAAGCTCCTACATCCAACTTCAAGAACCTCCAAAGTTCACCATTAATTTTGCAAATTTATTTAAGATTCCAAGTTTCTAGTTCAAGAAGTCCAAGAACCATCATTCAAAGGCACTATTAACATCTAAAAAATGAGTATCGATCTAAAGTTCATCATTCAAGGTATGTAGGGTTTTTCAACAATACTCTCTTTCGTTCTTGTGCCCAA
>NW_025835114.1:0-1544 GCF_002878395.1 Capsicum annuum
AAGACAGAGTAAGATATGTACTTAGATTCCATATTAGCCCTTCAATTCAAATAGTACTCATGAAAAGAGATAGTATAAATCTAGATTGTTAAATAAATTTTGTATTTGAGGGATATTGCAAACCTAGATTTTTATGATTTATAAGTAGTAGAACCTTCCTATAGTTACAAGTATGGGTATAGAAGTGTATAGATAAGCTTATGTATGTTATATAGTTTCTGTTAATGTGATATGTCGTTGTGTGTTGTTTATAGGTAATGAATGTGTTCCTTGGTAGAAGGTAGAGAAAGAGCGATTAGTTAAGGTAAATTATTGTTTGCCTGAAGTATGAACGGAGTTATTGATAGTACTTATTTTGTTAGAAAAGTATTGGTTATTAATGAAAGTATTCAGTGGTTTAATATTGTTAATTTAGGCTTCCCTTGAGGTCGCAAAAAAGAGTTTAGTTGAAACTTAGAGAGCCATGAAAGTAATTTAGATATAGATATGGATAAGTACTAGGGATGTGTGGAAGAGGGATGTGCTAATGGATTATAGTAAGATAGACCGTAAGGCCGTGATCAATTATTATTATTATGAGGTTCTAGTGGACTATTGTTTCCCGATGCGTTATTTTATAACTTCCAAGTGAGAATAGTATGTGAGATTGGGTTGTTGATCATGCCTAGAACTAGACACTAAGTTTGAACAGTGGATGGTCATCAAGGTGGATGTAATATTTTCTTGGTTTGTGATGCTAGTTGTATGGAGGTGAACCAATAGGTTAGAAACAATGAATCCAAGAATTTAAGTTTATTGATTTGAGATTTAGTATGAGGTTGTGGGTATGATATAGAGGTTTGCCCAAGGTGATATGGGGTTGTATTATCTTTCTAAGGTCATTAAGTGTTGTGTGTTGTTAATTGTACCTTTTAGTTTCTAAGTGAAAGAATGATAGTTTTATAGTACATGGTATTCTTAGTAGATAAGTTAAGGAGTTGTGTATATATGGTGTTAAGTCTTTTAAGTATGATTTTGATTCTTATGATTTGGGAAAAATATAAGTATAAAAGTGTGATCCTCGTAGGCTATGATTATATGTTCAGTGAGGTAGGTGTGTTTGAAAAAGAGTGTAAGTCTTTGACGATGATTATTGAAGCTAGAAAGTTAATGATGGTATATGAAAGGGTTGTCCAAGAATAAAGCTAGTAAGTTCAAAATATAGTTTATTCGTGTGAGTTTAGCATTTATGTGTAGACCACTAGAGCGAAGAAATTCTGGCTCAGTTCTAGGAATATGAAATAGATCCATAAATATAGAAGGATGGCTTTAATATAAGGGGGAGATATTGTAAGACACTAGCTCATTTCAGTTCCCTATTGAAGTTAAAGGGTCTAAGGCTTAGAAAATTCCACTAAGTTTTGGGACTTCACCATTTCTAAAGATCCTAGACTTTGATGTTTTTATTTTCAACCTTCCCGACCTAGAAACATTAATTTTTAAGTTAATTCACGATCGGGGTTGATGATAGTACACCCTGGGTAAGTTTTAGAATTTTCAGATGA
>NW_025835115.1:0-1069 GCF_002878395.1 Capsicum annuum
TGATATATATTTCTCCCAGACTTAGCTCAGATCATTTGAAAGACAATACATAACAAAACAATTTAAGTAGTATATAAATATACATCGGGAGCCATCATGCTTCCCATCTATCATAATTAACCACGTTGCGGATTTCTTTCACACTCGAGTTCAAAATAACTCCATTAAGACCAAAAGGTCAAATCATTCAAAATATCTCAAATATTCAACATCAACGTGCTTACAACACATTTTCTCAAGAAAAACACAATTTTCAATGGGGATTCACGACCAAAATATCAAAATCATGATAAATGTCGTTCAAGATTCAAGCTTTATATCTCTACACATGTAAATTCATCTTTCAAAATCATAAACATCAAGATTTCATAATAATCATCATAAGATATGGGTTCATGCTTCAAACTCGTAAAAATCAAATAAAAATCATGCCTTTATAAAGAAAATTATTTTTCGGCACAAGAACGAAAGAGAGTTCTTGTTGACAAACCCTACATACCTTGAATGATGAACTTTAGATCGATACTCATTTTTGAGATGCTAATCGTGCCTTTGAATGATGGTTCTTGGAGTTCTTGAACTAGGAACTTGGAATATCGAATAAATTTGCAGAATTAATGGTGAACTTTTGAGGTTCTTGAAGTTGGATGTAGGTGCTTAGGGTTTTCTTTTTGAGGGAATTTGATGAAATATAACATATAATGCTTCTAATAGGCTTTAATATAGGGTTTGGACGGATTTTGGGTGAGGAGGAATGACCAAAACGCCCCTAAAAATCAAATAATTCTCGAATCTGTCCTTTGGTGGACTATTTTGATAGTCTAAAGTAGATCAGCCATAACGTTTTACTTCGATATTCAAATATGATGAAACCAATATCATTAGAAAAAAGACTTTCATATCTTTCCGTTGATATATAGTATCTCATCCAAATCATTGTGTACGAGGAGTTATGATAATTTGAAGTTGACCCGAAAATTCGCTTTTGATAGGATGAAGTAGATCGACCATAACGTTTTGCTTCGATAGACAAATTGGATGAAACCAATTTAATTGGAAAGAGGACTCG
>NW_025835116.1:0-4264 GCF_002878395.1 Capsicum annuum
AAATAAGGGTTGAAGCGCTAGATGGTGCATACTCCGACTATGGGAATGCTCATGTAAATTCTAAGTTAGTGAGCATGCAAGTATCATATGATGACTACTGGAGGTATAGAGGGATAGGATGTAACTCAGACGGTGGTGTAAGGAAGTGGTTGTGTGTTTTTAGGTGTAGTCATTTAGATTAAATTCTATTGTTCTTGTATATTGATTATATCCCAGACTCTAGAGTAAAATGATTTTAGTTTAGACTAGCGTGTATATAGTGGTTTACCTACTCAGAGTGATGGTTTAAGTCTAAGAGGGAGATGATAGGACGAGTAACCAAGTTAAGCTTTCAGATTTTAAGAGATGTACAAGTAAGTTGTAAGGTAGTGGTGAAGAAGAATAATGCTCGACCCATTCTTATTTCGGTATTTTTTAGTTATCCCAATAATTACTCATGCTTTATGTTTCAGGTCTATGATCATAAATTGTGCATATCATAAAGAATCATGCCCTCTCTTAGTTCCCAAAATGCGGAGCTTCAGATCTTTCAGCAGTTGGACTTACATTCCGTAAGTTGCGAGTTTCAAATTTTGGTCATGCGGCTTATGACTCATGTACTCTAGCCTTGTGGTATGTTTAGTTCAAGTACTCAAGTAATGTTTCTAATGATCAACAAAAAAAATAAAAAAATTCAGATTTATATCGTGCATGTCCTCGGGCCGTATTTCTTTGACAAGTTTATGATGTTAAATCCTCTATTCCTCTAGCCTCAGTTGAGTGCCAAGTTATTCATAGTATCTATTCATGTTTCAAATCCTCATGCTCTAATCTTTTAGTTCTCTTTCATTAATCAAGATAGTGGTGGTGAATAGTTGTCTAGGCGGGATAAAGAAGATATTTCCTTATCAATGATAGAGGGTGGCATGCTTACTTTGGCTAGGCGGTAATGTGAAGAGAGATTGAGGCTAAGTTTTTGATACATGTCACGGTTAGTAGAATTTTAATATGTTATGATTGGGGAGATTGTTGTATGTTCATTTTGTGTAATTCCATGAGTCTGAAGGAATATTAAAATGAAGCGTTTGTGTAGGACTTGATTAGTTAGGAATATATCGGGTGTGATTGCTTAAGGTGAGTGCATGGGAGTTTTTCTTGATAAGAGGTGTGTAGGATATGAAGAAGAGGCTTTATAAGTGTTTGATTAGGAATACATATGTGGTTATGAAGATGGGATCGAAGGTCGTGTTTGTGTACGTGCGGACAAATGCATTGCACGTTAGTAAATGGCTAGTACTAGGTGGATAGGAGTTGTCGAAGTGGTAATGAGAATTACACTTGAAGTGAGAAGTTGTTAAAAAAAATGTAGATGAGTAGAAGTCCATGATCCAGAATAGTGTCATATGGTGAATCATGTGGTTCTAAGTTAGGCATGAAGACGATGAGAGGGTTTGGTTCGAGGAGATATGAGTAGATGGAAGTATCAATTCATGTGAGGATTATAAGTCGTATCGATCAAGTATAGTATCGGAAGGGTATAGTATAGTCGAGATAGTGTTTGAGAAGTGTGGTTAAGTTTGAGAATAAGGAGTTGCATTGGTTGAAAACTAGTACTTCTATCCCGACTTATGATTTATAGGTTTATGTTCCAAGCTATGGGATTATGACAATTCTATCATCTCTGATTTAGATGTCTTGTTTAGATCTTGCCTAAAGTTCCTTGCTCCTTCATACCGATAGAATTCCTTGGAAGGGTGTTGAAGAAATCCTCCACTTAAGCATGAGTATCTAGTATGGTTCAGTTTGCATAGTCAGTATCCCAGTTTTAAAATTTGGCAGATAGGTTTCTATGGGTTTCCATTTTTTGAACTAGCCTAGTCTTACTACAAGAAGTTTCATAAGTACGGTCAATCCAGTAAGTAGTTTCTTGCATCTAGATCTGCGAATTCAGTTCAGTATGGGTATCAGGCATCAGCTTCAGATTCGAATATCTAAATATGATTCAGTCTGTAAGCATTCAATGAACGATCCTTATTTTCCAAGTATTCTAGCCCAGACAATGCAATACCCATTGTATAATCTTAGCCTTGTTTCTCATGACCTATGCCTCCATAAATTATCACTTCGCAGTCTATGAGTACTCTTGCACCCTGATCATATCAAGTGTATCCTAAACTCTCCGTATGAGCCCGGTCTTTGTTATAAGCAGAAGGAAAATCAGCTCAGACTTAGTCGAGAATTATAGCTGTACTCTATTCTATTCTTTTCCAGTCTCGGATCCAGTGGTATAGCTATTCTCATACCGATTTTATACATTCAACGAAGTACTCCAAAGTTTAGAGAGATATATATTCAGATTAGTAAGTTGTTTCTGCTGTGTATCTTCAGCTTTCTTTGTATTCTTGGCCAAACTAGCAACATTCGAGGACAAATATTTCCAAGGGGGAGGTATTGTAATACCTCGATCGTTCCTTAAGTCTAAATCCATCTTTTGAGTATATTTAAATGACTTCCAAAGTGAATGATGATTGAGCCATGTAGAATTTCCCTAATTTCAAATTTTTGTCCTATAGAGAATTGAATAAACTTTCCATCGATACCAAATTCACCCAAATTTGACACTCGGGTGAAGAGTTAGAGTCATTTTAGTGAGACAGTGTGCCACCTAGCACTTTAGTGCATCGCAAACCCATCCAAAATGACAATTGTCATTTTCTAGTGAGCCTCTGTGATATTGACGCATCACGCCAAGGCTCAATATTAGGATTGTCAAATTCTAGTGCACCAACGCGATTCCAACGCATTGCGGTGCCCTTCCAGGTCACAACCGAGGTGACAACGTGAATTCACCGCATCGCGCCACTAAGCAGTTTCCCAATTTTCCAAATTCAGTGAAGGACTGAATCTTGGCGTGATGTGCCAGGGTAAAAAATCGGGCTCCAGTTCTAGAATTTTCTGAAGGGTATTTTGGTCTTTTCTACCCATTCTTACCCTCTCTCTCTCTATATATATATCCAAGTAGGGAAGAGAAATTCATTTCTCTCCAATTTCTTTCCAAGAACATTCAAGAAGCTAGGGTTTTCTCTCAACCCAAAAATCCAATCTTCTCCAAGAAAATTGAAGAACCTTCCAGAAATACCTTCAAGTGGTTCAAGATTTAAGATATCTAAGTCAAGGCATCAAGAAATATAGCTCATAAGTGTGAGAAAGAAGTTCCAATCAAGTTTCTTCATCTCAAAAATCATAATCAAGGTATGTGGGGTTTGAACAAGAATATCCTTTAATTTTTGTGCCCAAAGATTTAATTTTTACCATTGGAATTTTATGATCTTTCCAAGTGGGTTTACACCCAAACTACTTTATTTATGATTTACGAGATTTGAGTTGATTAAGTTTGATATTTATGATTATTTTACCATTATATTTCTTAAATTGAGAAATTTATGCCATGAGATATATATTGATATTATGAAATGATGATTTCTAAAGTGATTTAAGATAAGTGTCATGATTTATGATTTTCCATGAGAAGTTTGATTATTGAATATATATGTTGATATTTGATCTTGAGAGTCAAGAATGAGTTCTATGATTTTTTCTCAAAGTTTTGACATTTGATATGATTTAATGAGCAAGTCCACTTGATGTTGAGAAAGATTGTTTTGAGTTGAGTCGAGTTAGGAATCCATAAATTGTTTATGATTTACAGATGAGATATATTTATGATTTTTGGTCTCTATAATAGACCCTTGAGTTGATTGAGCTGGATTTCCTAACGCGTTCTGAGCCAAAGTTTGGGAGGAGTATTTAGCACCGACCGGAAAGTGTAGGATTGAGATTTGAGGGCCAAAGTGTCGAGTTTGTGATCATAGAGATGAGTTCGAGGTTATACTCCCTGGCAAGAGTATAACACTCCCACCAATGTAGGGTTCCTTCCTTAGTAGGGCAAAACGTTGGACTCCATGTGGCTCACATGGTTTATGTCGGTTATAAGAAACTCCCAAGTTCATAATAGTCTAAGTTTCTTGAGTCACCAAGTCACTCTAAGTCTTGAGCCAAAGAGTTTCGAGTTGAGTTCAATGATTTATGAGATTTACGAAGCATATGTTACTGTTGATGATTTATGAGAAACTATATTACAATTTAATTCAAGCGAAGAGAGTCATTATTATCAACATGCATGATTTTATTTTACACATGATATTATTTAAAAATATTGCATACACCCCCACATACTTAGTACATTTCCAAAGTACTGACCCATATATATGTCTATGTGCTACAT
>NW_025835117.1:0-1922 GCF_002878395.1 Capsicum annuum
CATATCAATTTGTGGATTCCTAACTCAACACATTTTAGCTCAAAACATTTTAATCTTCCTCAATATCAACAAGGTATCTATGCATTGAACCATAACCGACTTGACATTTGGACAAGGATAGGAAGACTCAATACATAATATTTTCAACAATTTAACTCATCAAAACCATCCAAAAAATACCAAGACTCATTGCAACTTCAACATCAACATTTCTCAATTTGCCATCCAACTCTCATTTAAAGGTACTTGAGATATCAACCCATAGTAGGGATATAGAATTTCTAATATCAATTATAAATTAATAATAAGGAAATAGTAGAATGATAGTATAAATCAAGGCTTAATAAATTAAATCATCATACTCTCATAATCAAATACTTTTTGGACATAATTCCTTCTCAACATCATACACATATCGGATGACATAATCCCATAGCTCATGGACAATAATATAAGATATAAAACCATATTTCCAATTCATGGTAAAATATGTAAAATCTCATGTCAATATAATTCAACAAAAATAACGGGCACAAGATCGAAAGGAAAATCTTGTTCAAAGCCCCACATACCTAAAAATGGAAGATGAATATGAACTTCTAACTCCGGAACTTTATTCACGAAAATAAAGGGTGCTTCTCGAAGCCCTTAACATGATCAACTCGAATTCAAAATCAATTTGAAATTTCTATGGTTCAATCAAGAGACATAGAAGGATGAAATTTGGAGTAGTAGGGTTGGGGTTTGAGCCTTAGGAAATTTTAAAGAAAAATGAGCTATTGAATGCTCTTAATGGACTTAAATCCATGGTTTACCCGGATGGATTGGAGTGGGAATGACCAAAATACCCTTAAAAATCAAATAATGTCAAATCTGTCATTTGGTGGACTGTTTTGATAGGCTGAAGTAGATCGACCATAAATTTTTGCTCCGATGGCCAAATTGGATGAAACCAATTTCATTGGAAAGAGGACTTTCGGAGCTTTCTGTTGATATATAGTATCTCACTCAGATCATTATGTACAAGGAGTTATGATCATTTTAAGTTGACCCTAAAATTTGCCTGACCTCAGTATTTTTTTCCTGCACATTTACTGTCCGTTTTGGATGATCCACATATAGTTGAAAAGATTATTCGATGATCTACGCGATGACGGATCGCATATCCAGAAATTCCACACAGAAAAATTATTAATCATGATAAAGAATAGAATTCAACACTTTTTCGTCTGAGATCATAACGAAAAAATTTTCCGGGGCATCACATCATCTCACCCTTGGAAACATTCGTCCTCGAATGTTGATAGGTAGGTTAAGAATACTATGAAAATGAGTATATAGAGAAAAATCATTTTTCCCAAGCATATACTCCATTCTAGATTTTTTTGGATATCGTAGAAAACACACAAGCCAAGATAAACATAACAATAAGGATTAAATCAAAAGAGAACGATACCTTTGACATGCTCAGGATTCGTAAGAAAGAGATGGGGATATTTGGCGCGCATATCCACTTTGGCTTCCCAAGTAGCACTCTCCATGGATTGATTTCACCAAAGCACTTTAACCAAAGGAACTTCCTCATTTCTTAGCCTACGAACTTGAAAGTCAAAAACCTCAACCGGAATCTCTTCATGTGAAAGACTATCCTGAATACCCGAGCTTTCAGAAGGATCAATCATAACAGAATCACCAATAGACTTCTTAAGCATAGAAACATGGAAAACCGGATGGACGTTAGATAACTCCGCGGGCAATTCAACCTTATACGCTACCTTCCCAATGCGATCCACAATCTTATAGGGACCAATGTAACGGGGACTTAGTTTCCCTTTCTTTCCAAATCTCTTCACCCCTTTAATGGGTGAAAATTTCAAGTACACTAAATCACCAACATCAAATTCAAGGTCTTTCCTCCTTAT
>NW_025835118.1:0-1482 GCF_002878395.1 Capsicum annuum
CTATACACATTGTAGAGATCATCTTGGAGACCACTCAAGATGTAGTTATTGCAAAGGAAATCGGAGTGTTTCCAAGCCTCTACAATCATAAATCGCTCTTGTTCAGAGGTTCCCTCGGGCACCTCTGGAGCTTCCTCAAATGTGAATCTTTGAAGAAAAAGAGTTGTAAGGTAGAAAAATATTTTCTGCTGCCACCTTTAGAAGTTAATACCCGCAAACTTTCTGGGTTTCTACGCTGGTGTCATTGCCGGCGGAGCATTTGTACGACTCATCGTGGCAACACTAGTTTCTTCCATAGTCGTTGCAACATCAGGCACTTGACTATCCGTAGTCATTTTCCTGTCACAATAAGACAGAAACTTTAGTATATCAAAATACTTTTAATAAAGTTGCAGTAACTTTAAACACCTCCTGTTTCTAGTTTAACAATGAAGTTTCTATGACTCCAATCATCAACTGAGTGATCTTAAACTTATGATGAAGATTTTATGTCTTCAAATCACTAGTTAAGTTCAAACGGAGTAGAAAGCTAAAAGCTTTAATCTCTAGAAACCAAGCAATACAGATTCCAAAAAAAAAAAACTTTAGTGAAAAGAAAATTTCACCAAACAAGTAAAAAAAAAAAATTCCAAAATTATTTCCTTAAGATTATTGTTTTTCGAGTACACAAAATCTGTATTTTTGCAACACTACTTCAACACAAATTCAAGAATAAATCAAGAACACTTATGAAGTTGTCCAACACCTTCAACACAAGATCAAAATGATCTTTTAAAGAAGTATGTTTCAAGTTTCTTAAAGAAAAATAGATGAAGCAGAAAAGCCAAGTCCTCCGAATTCACGAAGTGTTTTTAAGGAAATAATTTCCCTCCAATACCCGAGGTTGCAAAATTTTCCTCCCAGAATAAAATGGCTTTACAACCAGAATGTAGCGGTACCTCAAACTTTCTGGTTTTCTTCGAACTCACTCAACGGGAGATGATCACACAGAGTTTTTAGAGGCAAGAGAATATTTTGCTTTTGCAGAAATTTTTCATACTTAAACCTATAGATAAATGCAAGTTTATATAGCCATCAAGTGCCCCTTCTGAAAATTGGAAATAATTCATCCAAAAAGGTGTATCCTTTGGAAGAGTCATGTCTATTCATTTAAAACATTGTGTCTTTTTTGAACAGTCACTCCTTTTCCAAAACAATATGTCTTTTCCTCAAAGGTTGTGTCCCTCTATTTTTCATTCACACCAATTGAACCCATCATGTTCTACGTATTTTTATTTATATCGATAATATGTAATTCTTTTAAGATAACACTATATATCACTATTATCATAGTGATTTTCGTTAATTCAGTTACTACACTTTCTCTCTGAAAGATTGTTTTGAGGAGAGAATACTTGAGATAAGCTAGAGATGGAGGATGACGATGAATTTAATGCAATGTTGCATTAAATTGGAGTCAAGTAGAAAACTTTCATACTTGAA
>NW_025835119.1:0-2243 GCF_002878395.1 Capsicum annuum
TGTGTGTTGAGGTAGTAGTATGCTCAAGGTGTTATGGGGATTTTTTTCGAAGTTATTAAATGTTAAGCGGTTAGTGTTATCCTTGATCGGGTAAGTATGAATGATGATATGTGGTATACGATGTAATTGTGAGTTAACTTGGGCATTAGAGATTGACGAGGGTGTTAGCTTGAGATGTGATGTTAGTAAAGCACGAAGAAGTTAGTATGGTTTAGCGAAGGTTTGATGTATCCATGGTAAGTGCTAGAATCTAAGTTGCGGAGTGTATGAATTGTTGTATGATAACTTTTGAAGTTGTCTAAGTTGGTGGGTATTTAAGAGTTATGTTAATATTGGGTTTTACGGTCGCGGGTGTAGTTATGCAGGTTAAGTTATGGATCTTGTGTATGGATATATTCGGGGACCCTAGAGTAAAGCGAATGCCATGGACTAGAGTTTGTATGGTGATTCGTTGACTCGGAGTGTTGGCTTATGTCTAAGA
This sequence comes from Capsicum annuum, assembly GCF_002878395.1. NCBI lineage: Eukaryota > Viridiplantae > Streptophyta > Magnoliopsida > Solanales > Solanaceae > Capsicum > Capsicum annuum. The sequence goes on from NW_025835119.1 coordinate 482, forward strand.
GGGAGATAATAGAAAAAAAAATTAACTAAGTTAAGATTGCGGGATTCAGGTAGGTGTATCGGTGGGTTGCAAGTTGGTGGTGAGAAGGAGTGGTGTTGATCCTATTCTACCCCAGCCTTTTCAATGACTTCGATATTTTCTCACGCCTTATGTTTCATTCCCCTGATCATAATACATGTTCATGCATATCATGGGAAATCATGTATTCTCCTAACTATCGAAATATGGAGTCTCAATTTTTCTAGCAGGCAAAATTCACTTTCTATAAGCTATAAACTCCAAACTCAAGTTGTGCAGTTCATAATGCATGTGCTTAAGTTTTATTGTATGTTCAAGTTCAGTCCACCGTCAACACCCTTAGCGACCAATAAGATTCAATTTATGTCCTGGGTGTCCTTAATCTTTAATCTTGATTTTGGTTGAATTCATTCATTTGACCCCCTAGTTCTCTGGCCTCAATAACTGCACCAAGTCATACACAATATCCTTTCATATTCTACCCTTTCATGATTTTCCATTTTTTGAGGGAGTGTGGATGAACAGTGGTGACGATAGGAGAGAGTGAGCAGGTTTTTATTGATAAATATTGTGGCATGTTCATTTTAGCTAAGGTGGTAAGTATGGAGTAAGCTTGAGGCTAGGCTTTTGATGGATTTCATGGTTATTTAAAGCATTTCGTGTTGTATTTGTGAAAGTGGTTGTGTGATGGTTTATCTAGGTTTGTAGGTGGGGAATTGTTGAAGTGAAGTCTTGTGCATGGCTTAGTTAATTTGAAAAGTTAGTGAGTATTTTCTTAAGAATAGTGCACAGAAGTTGTCTTAATAGAGGATTGTAGAATTTGAAAAAGGTGTTTTATGGGTATTGATTAGTAGTGTATACGTAATTATAAAGATAGGCTTGAACATCATGTGTGTATATATGGATGGAGATTAAAGTTTATATTATCGATAAGTTTTGGTGTCTATGTTGATTTAGAAGTCTAAGATAAAAGCTCTTATAAATTGATCTTGCATAGCACTCATGTATTGTGAATATATCTCCTGTCTGAGGATATTAGTTGCAAGCCTTGGCCTTGATATAAGTTGAATTGCGTATATGCTTATGAAGAGTTCCCTAAGCTTCAAGACTTGTTGATATGAATATGATGGTTGAAAATGGTAAGTATTAAGCAGATTAGAGTTGATTGAGTGGTAATAAGAATTATCTGTAAGATGAGGAATTATAACAATATGGATGTGTGCAAAATTTATAATTCAGAATGGTGCTATGTTACGATGCTAGGTGGAAGAATTGGTGACTCCAAATTAAGCTTGAAAATAAGGAGAGAGAGTTTAGTTAGTTAGATTTGATTAGCCAAGATTGCAAATGCCTTGTGAGAATTATGAATTGAATCAAGTATGGTATTTGGGGAAAATAGTATTGCAGAGAAAGGATGTGCAAAGCATATTGATAAGCTTGAAAGTAAGGAGTTATACTGCGTGGGGTCTATTTCTTTTATTTTGACATAAGACTGATCGACCTATGCTCTGTACTTAAAATTGGGGTCGAGTTATAAATCCTTATTTCAATATATATATATATATATATATATATATTGTTCGGACCATATCCCAAACCCAATTGCTTCCTAGTAGCGTTGAAAGTTCCTTGGAAAGATTTTGAATTATGCCCTAATTGAATAAATGAGTGTCTTGATTCGGTCCGTGCACCTAGCTATTCAACTTGATAGTTATTCTGACGGATTCATATATTTCTTCCACCT
>NW_025835120.1:0-1550 GCF_002878395.1 Capsicum annuum
AGTCCCCGTTAAGTTGGTCCTTACAAAATTCTTAGCCGTGTTGGTAAGGTAGCTTATGAGGTCGAGTTGCCTTCCGAGTTGTCCTCTGTTCATCCAATATTCTATGTCTCCATGCTTAGAAAGCATATTAGCAATGCTGTGTTAGGGGATTCCTCTGTGAGTGCTGACATTCAAGAAAATCTTTCTTTAGATGAGATTCCTGTTGAGATTCTTGATTTCAGTGTCCGAAGACTAAGGAGCAAAGAAGTTCCCTTGGTCAAGGTGTTGTGGCAAAACCAATCTGTTGAGGGTGCAAATTGGGAAGCTGAGGTGGATATGCGATCCAAGTACTCGAACCTATTCTACGTGAACTTTGATCAAGCCGAAGGTACCGTTCTTTCTTAAATCATGCACTTTTGATAAAATTTGCAGCAGTTCAGCTGTCATTTATTATGTGTTCAGCTGTAGTTTCTTGAATTTATGCATTCTATGTTGCATTCGGAGTGAGAAACGATGTGGTAATAAGTCTAACGAATGGTTTCAGCTGTATTCTCTATTCCCTATCTAATCTTGGCATGTCTACCGTCATTCGAGGACGAATGTTTCCAAGGGGGGATGATGTAATACCCTGGGAAATTTTTTGGTGAAATTTTGTGCGCAAACGTGTTGGGTTCTATCTTCTAGAATGAACTATAAATTTTCCATGCAGAATGTCTTAGATTATGACCCACCATTGTGTAGAATATCAAATAAGCTTTCCAACGATATGTGGATCATCCAAAACGGACACCCGAGTGACGAGTTATGAACATTCCAATCGAACCGTGAATAGTAGTGAACAGTAAAACGTGGAGGAAAAAGTACTGAGTCCTGGCGTATTTTTTCTCCAACTTTAAACAATCATAACTCCTTGTACATAATGATCTGGGTGATCTATTATATATCAAAGGAAATATGTTCGAGTCCTCTTTCTAATGAAATTGGTTTCATCCAATTTGTCTATCGGAGCAAAAAGTTATGGTCGATCTACTTCAGCCTATCAAAAGTGAATTTTTGGATCAATTTCAAATGATCATAACTCCTCATACACAATTATCTGGGTGAGATAATATATATCAACGGAAAGATACGAGAGTCCTCTTTCTAATGATATTAGTTTCATATAATTTGGATATCGAAGTAAAACGTTATGGTTGATCTACTTTAAACTATCAAAACAGTCCACCAAAGGACAAATTCGAGAATTATTTAATTTTTAGGGGCGTTTTGGTCATTCCCCCTCACCTGAAATCCGTCCAAACCCTATATTAAAGCCTATTAGAAGCATTATATGTTATATTTCATCAAATTCCCTCAAAAAGAAAACCCTAAGCTCCTACATCCAACTTCAAGAACCTCCATAGTTCACCATTAATTCTGCAAATTTATTCAAGATTCCAAGTTCTTAGTTCAATAACTCCAAGAACCATCATTCAAAGGCACGATTAACATCTCAAAAACGAGTATCGATCTAAAGTTCATCATTCAAGGTATTTGGAGTTTTTCAACAAGAACTCTCTTTCGTTCTTGTG
>NW_025835121.1:0-2934 GCF_002878395.1 Capsicum annuum
ACCAAACCTACCCATATTTGATCTACTAAATTGATGTTGATTACTAACACCCACATTCCATTCCCTTAGTAACGCATAATCCCAAGATCCGTACATAATTGTTAAAACACTAATTATTCATATCCACGAATTTATACTAGAAAAAAATAAAAAGAAACATTAGTGTAGATGCCTATCTCTCCCTATTTTTATCTTCTTGTAACATTGGTTTGAATTTAACTTCTACCAATTATTTCAAATTAACTTGATTTCCACTCACATTGTTCCTTATGGATTTGACCCTGACTCCAAAATTGGGTAAATATATTGACAACGACCGCCTGCACTAAATTGAACGTGTAAGTTTAGTGTTATCAAGAATTGGATGTCCATCGGGAATCGAACCTAGGTCGCTGGATTCAAAGTCGAGAGTGCTAACCTAGACTTTTCTAATTTTCTATTATGCTCCAGGGGAAGTGGAAAAAAAATGAATGACCCAAGAAATACATGTGGCATGTGTTACTTCTTTTATTTACCAGGAACCAGAAAACCCTTAAGCTGTTCCATATAAATTTCTTCCTCCAATTCTCCATTTATGAATATTGTTTTCACATCCATTTGATGGATTTCAAGACCATATACTGCCGCTAAGGCAATTAACATTTAAATTGACGTTATCTTTGTTACAGGAGAGTATGTATCAAAGTAATCAAGGCCTTCCTTCTGTTTTAAACCTTTTACTACAAGTCTTGCCTTGTATTTGTAAATAGTACCATCCATTTTTATTTTCCTTTTGAAGATCTATTTAGAACCTAAAAGTTTATTTCTAGGAGAAAGATCAACTAAGTCCAAAGTATGGTTGCTCAAGATTGAATCAATCTCACTATTGATTGCCTCTTTCTAAAATGATTAGTCTGAAGATGACATCGCTTCTTTAAATATTTGAGTCTCATTTTCTAAGAAACAATTATAAAATTCATTCCAAATGAAGTTGACTTTATTTGATGTGGACTATGTCTTGGATTCTCATTATTATGTATATCCTCGCTTGGTTCATCTCAAGGTCGTTTAGACCCTCTACTAGATGTTTATGTCTAGTTTTATATGGATAGACGTGTTTAAAGAAATCAGCATTATCTGATTCAATTACCGTATTTTCATTGATATCTAAATGTTTGAATTTATGAACCAAAAACTGGCATGCTTTACTACTTTTTGCATATCCTATGAATAAATAGTCTACTGTCTTAGGTCCTATCATTACCCTTTTAGGCATAGGAGCTTGGACTTTCACCAGATACCCCTACACTTTGAAATATTTCAAGTTAGGTCTCCTTTTAATTTTTCATGTGGAATTGATTGTGTCTTCTTATAGGGCACTCTATTGAGTATTCAGTTAACTGTAAGGATAGCTTCACCCCACAGGTTTTGTGGTAAACCTAAACTTATAAGTAAGGCATTCATAATTTCCTTTAAGGTATGGTTTTTCCTTTCCAAAATTTCTTTAGATTGAGGTTAATACGGGGCAGTAGTTTGATGGACAATTCTATTCTCTACAAATATTTTCGCAAAAGGAGATTCATATTCTCCATCCCCATCACTTTTTATCATTTTGATCTTTTTCTCTAACTATTTTTCAACTTTTGTTTTATATTGCCTAAATACATCTATTGCTTCATCCTTACTGTTTAGCAAATAGACATAAAAATACCTAGTGCAATTGTCAATATAAGTTATAAAATACTTTTTTGTACCACGAGATGGTGTTGACTTCATATCAAAAATGTCAGTGTGGATTAAGTCTAAGGGATTGGAATTCCTTTCAACAAGCTTATACGGATGCTTAGCATACTTTGATTCCACATAAGTTTGACATTTTGACTTATTGCACTCAAAGTTTTGCAATACTTCTAAGTTACTCAGTTTTCACAATGTTTTGTAATTACCATTCCTAATCTTTCATGCCATAATTCATTATACTCAAGCAAGTAAGAAGAAAAAGAACTTTTATTGATTTCAGCTGTCATTACATTTATCTTAAAAAGACCCTCAGTGAGATAGCCATTTCCAACATACATTTCTCCTTTACTAATTACAATTTTGCCAGAAACAAATACATATTTGAGTCTATTTTTGTCAAGAAGTGATACTAAAATCAAGTTCTTTCATAACTCTAGTACATAAAGGCCATTGTTGAGAGTCAACACTTTGCTTGATATCATTTTCAAGAAGACTTTTCCCGCCCCTTCAACTTTTGCAGTTGCAGAGTTTGCAATATAAATATTTTCTTCACCATGAGCTGGAGAAAATGGAGCAAACAATTATTTATTGGCACAAATGTTGCGGGTGGCACCGAAATCCATTCACCATTCTCTTGGATTTCCCACCAAATTACATTTATAAAGCATGACACATAGATCAGCCATTTTATTTTTGGATTCAGCCATATTGGCTTAATTCTTTTTTTGCCGTTCTTTGGGGCACGACAATCTGTTGACTTGGGGATAATCTTGCCACTATTAAAGCATTTCTCCTGAATTTCTTCTTAGGTTGATTACTTTATTTTCCAGCTTTCTTTCACTTCTTCGAGTTTTTGAAGTCATCTTCCACAATGTTAGCTACACTCATTGAAGAATTTCTTTTGGACCTCCTCTCTACGGCTTTGTTATCTTCCTCAATATGAAACTTCACAATGAGGTCTTCGACTATCATCTCCTTTCGTTTGTTTTTCAAGTAATTTTTGAAGTCCTTCGACAAAGGCGACAACTTTTCTATTGTTGCAACAAGTTGAAATGCGTCATTCACAATCAAACCTAAAATAAAGTTCATGTGCTTATTAAGAACATTTTAACATGTTCAAATAAGTTATTCACTAAATTAATACCTTCAGTAAGGAGATTGTGGATGATGACTTGCAATTCTTGTACTTGAGATACGACAATACTTTATTTTTCA
>NW_025835122.1:0-1170 GCF_002878395.1 Capsicum annuum
AATAGCCTCCCTAACTTGGGCTTCGTTTGTCACAAGACTTGGAAAGTTTCGGCGTTAAGCCTTGTCTTCGTTCCCCTTTCTTTTTACTAACGTCTAGACTTCAAGTGAGTTCACTTATGAATGAATTCTTCTCCCTCATGTATATATAATTTTTAAGCTAAGCACACAGGTGACTCACCTGCTAGCTCCCTAAGTTCCATAAGCATGTCAATGTTTTTTTTTCCGTTTAAGGCCACAGTCTCTAAATAGACTTCCATGTCTAACACTTGGAACACTTGAAAAATTTTGGTAGTAATTAAATCAAGTCATATGTCATTTTATGTGAACATTACTAGTACAGGTAAAATGTGGGGTGTTACACGGACCATGGCATCGCACGATGAAGGGAGGGAGGCATGGGACGTGAGGGCGGCCTATCGATTCGCCCCGCGCACGAAATGCGAGGGGCGAAAGGCGATCGATAAAACTTGATAATGCCTGGGCATTAGGTATGCAACACAGGAAACCGACTTCGAGCAAGCCTTCATTGCGCTTGCCCCGCGACTGAGATGGCAGGCGGGTCAGGACGTCGCTACTCGAGCAGGGATCCAACCTAACCGCACGTGCCGAACACAACTCACGCGCCGTGCGTCCAAATGCTCCGTCGATGCACGCCCAGCACTGCCCCCAACGCCCAGCAGTAGATGTCGTGCGCTGCTGCCCATGCGGACATTGCAAGGCTGAAGCAAGTCCCGCTTGACACGATAGCCCGCCCTTGGGGGGAGCAGGGCAGATGAAGGCACGCCGAGGCTCATGCGCGGGCGCCGCCCGCCCCGGCCGCCGGCGCTCGCCGCGGATTGGGCTCGGCCACATGCGTCCAGCGCCTGGAGCTTTCCCCGAGAGTAGCATGCAGGACTTGCCGCACGCACAAAAGCACCGCCTAGTCCAAAATCAAGCGCCAGTAGCCCCGTCGAGGACGACATTGCTACACGGGCACGGACGGCTCCCACGGACTAGCCATGCATGCTGCCATGCGCCCACGCTGCACGCCGACGTGGCCACTGAGCGCCTATGCCAACTAGCGATAGTCGCCTTGAAGTGCCTTCAACACCTCTACCCCCCTTATATATGCTTAAAAAAAAACACAAAGGACAGGAGTAGACATGATTTCGCCAGAGAATCATCCCAGAC
>NW_025835123.1:0-1278 GCF_002878395.1 Capsicum annuum
CGGACTCGAAGAAGGGAAGCGGAATGCCGAGAAAAATACCCTAAGCTAGCCGAAGAAAGCTACTTACGTTAACAATTGTCAATTCTTGTTCATTGTCATTGAGATTCAGGTCAATTCGGATTAATATTTAGGTATCGATATTACCTCTTTTTTTTTCTCCTTTCAAACAAATAAAAATGATTGAAGTTTTTCTATTTGGAATCGTGTTAGGTCTAGTTCACTAATTATTTGACTGTTGGCGGGTCTCTTTGTATGTGTTGTCCGGAAAGAGGAGGACTCAATGATTATTCGTTCGCCGAGGGCGTCTTTAGAGTACACCGAATCAGTATAGCTATCCTTCTTCTGACACAGCAACGCAATTTGAATTAGTATCAAAAGTAAGTACTAAAATAATTTTTTTTTTCCGTCTTTCTCGGATCTATTCTTCATCACACTGTTGGAACAAAACAAAAATACCGGATGCAACGATATTGAAATATTTGTTACATGAAGCCACGATCCTTTCGCCTCTGAAAGCGTCCTTTCTTCTCAATGCCCGGGCATCCATCCAATGCATTCTTTTCGATCTTGTACCCTATGTAGGCTTGCAAAGCATAGGCGTCACAAGCGGTACACTGAACACCAACCCAATCTCGACGAAAAAAAGCAAAAGCAAGAAGACAGAAGGAATAGCATAATTAGTAACCTCTTGCAGCATTCTTCTTGTATTAGTTAGAAATAAGACGAGAAAAAGAGAATTCCTTTTGGTTAAGATAAAGATTAATGGATAGAAAGATTCATGGGTCGAAGTGAAAGGAGCTCAGCTCAGGGGCCTGTTTTATCGGATGAAAGTTGTGAATGTAAGCGATGCACATGAAACGTATGCGCTCTTTGAAATGACCCTTCCTTCCCCGTATCTGATGTTCTTAGTCTTTCCGGTCTTGTTGGAAGAAAAATAGTGGGTGAAAGAGAAGTGCTTTAGTCTTTATGAAAAATAAAAATTTGATAATAAATAAAAAAATAGTTATAGCAGTAAGAGCAGTAAAAGCAACAAATAATAATAATAAATAAATAAATAAATAATTAAATAAATAAATAGTAGTAGTACGTGACATGGTGTTGTAGTAGTAATACCACTGCTTATTACCTATTGTAATCAACACTGACTTACTGGAAGTTTTGCAGATGCTAAAATATGGAAATGTTCAGTATGATGGTATTGTTAATCTATGCAGGTCAAAGCTAAAGGAAGCAGGGTCACCAATAGTCCAACACTGTTTTAGAGAACAAAATCAAGTT
>NW_025835124.1:0-1635 GCF_002878395.1 Capsicum annuum
TCATCAAAGAAAAAGATGTAGAGGAAAATTAAGCCACAATTAATGGAGCCTTTATTATACATATACGTCATATTAAATTAAAATATAAATATTATTAGTGCTCGACGATCCAATTCAGGGTATAAAATATAACAAAAAGGGAGCAAAGAAGTCATCAAATTAAGAAAACACAAGTAAAAAAATACTTTGTAAGAATATATTATTATCTTTCTATTTTGTCCTACATCACACCTCTACCTTGCTATAGCTAATGATCGTACATGGATAAACTTATTACTTTCTTCAATTACTCCAAATAAATATTGTATATATCTTTAATAAAAGAACGTACATAATTAGATGTAAATATTTAATGATACATTCCCGGAGATATCCTGATGCATAGTAAAAGCTTTAACCTAAATTTCTTTGTGACTAATCAATTGGCTCACATATGATCGATCAAAAAAATTATTGCGAGAATTATTTACTCCTAAATAATAAATGTAGATAGATCATCTAACTTTTGAAAATAATAAATCATATGTTAATTAAATTGGTAGAAGTTATACCTTAATTATCTGTGTTCTTTTGGAACTTAGAATCTTTTTTAATCAAAATTTTTAACGTTACTACATTCTTTCCGTCGATGTCACAACATTTCAAACATAACTTATGATAGAAGCTCAAAAATTAAGGATAGAATCTCAAAATATGATCCACAACCATAAATTAGATCTATGGTGACGGTTGTAATACCGTTGTAATAGACAAAAAAATCGTTGCCATAGACCTATCGCAACGGTTCTGCAAGCATCCCATAGGTGAGCGTTGCGATCGGTCTATTGCAACGGTTTCTGTAACGGTTGTCTAAACCATCGCCATAGGTAGAGCTATGGGGACGGTTTCTGGAAACCATCGCCATGGATAGACCTATTGTGATGGTTATTTTTTGAACGACTATTTTCATCTATTGCGACGGTTTATAACCGTCGCAATATATGATATTGCAATAGTTACTAACCATTGCAATAGCAGGTATTATGACTCTGTTGTTGTTCTGATGCAACGCTTTTTGACTACCTATTACAACTATTTCGTTACTTATTGGAACGCCTATTTTCATCTATTACAACGGTTACTAACCGTCGCAATAGACTCTATTCCAATGACATTAAACCGTTGTCATAGCATTTATTTCGACTCTTTTGTTATTCTGTTGCAACGCTTAATAAATTATAACACAATATTACACATCAAAAAACAAAATCATTCATTAATAATCTCATAATTCAAACTATGCAACAAGCTAGTAATTTAGACCCAAAAGCAAAATGTAATCAAGTCCAAAATGATTAGTTAAATTTTTATAGTGTAGCAAGTTCAAGTCACGATAAGTTTCAAAAAATTCAACACAGAACTATTGATATTAGAGCATTTATCCACAACCCAAAAATCTTCCCAAGTAAGGTCAATATCTTCATCATTTTCTTCATATCTTTCTTCATTTTGGACACCTACAAAAAGAGAACAAATAATTTAAATTAGCACTTAAATGACAACATAAAAAGGACTATTCCACAACAAAATAAGTACGTAAACCACATATTAGTTAGCTAGTGAAGAGGCAAATCAACCAATCATGGTTAGAAAGAA
>NW_025835125.1:0-1673 GCF_002878395.1 Capsicum annuum
ATATGGAGGAATGGAGATTGGTTGGGTGCCTGGTATTACATCAATACCAAACTCTACTTCTCGTTCAGGAGGCAAACCTGGAAGATCTTCAGAAAATACATCAGAAAATTCATTTACCACCGAAATAGCGTGAAGAGTTGGTGGATCCACTTCTATATCCCTTACTCTAACTAAATGATATATATTTCTATCCCTTGGAAATCATTCTTCTTGCCTTAAAATAAGAAATAAATCTACCTCTTGGCCCTCCAATTTCACTTTTCCATCCAAGGACTGATTCATTTGGAAAATGGAAATATACCTTTTTCGTGCAACAATCAATTGTGGCATAACAATACGCCCACTAGTCCATACCAATTATAACATAAAAATCTACCATTTCTAACTCCACAAGATCAGCCATCGTATCACAACCAGAAATAGTTACTATGCAGTTTCGATAAACCCTTCTAGCTATAATAGATTCCCCAACCTGTGTGGACACTTCAAATGGCTTAACGAACAGTTCAGGTATTTTTTTGAACTTTCCAGCAACCAATGGAGTAACATAAGATAATGTAGAACCGGGATCAATTAAGGCATATACATCAAATGAAAAGATAGACAACGTACCCGTAACCATATCTGGCAAAGCCTCTAAATTCTGTCGATCCGCTAGAGAATACGTATGATTTTGAGCCCCGCTAGAACTCGTGGCTCCTCTATCACCTCTAACATGACCCATTGGTTATGCACCCCTTCTTAAATAAGGCATTGATGATGATGATGCAACAAATGACCCCATAGGTCATGCCATACCCCCTATGCCCTTTCGTGGGCATTCTCTCATCATATGCCCCGACATACCGCACCAAAATCAAACATTGTCCTCAGCTGACATACGCCCAAATGATACCTTCCACATTTATTGCATGGTTCTCGAGGAGGTCTCGATTGGCTCATATTCCCTTGCCTTTGGTACCCTACTGTCCATAAAATCTGACTCTCACTTCTGTGCCCAAATTGTTTTACTCTGGACCCTTGAACTGTGGTGGGGCACTAGCTGCAGAATAAGAAGATAATGGCCTAGGTGGTCTAGGAGAAAACTGTGGTCTGAACCCTCCTTGGGATTCCATAAATTGCCTATAGATCTGGCCCTCTTGGAATATCCTCTTTCTAATTCTTGTGTTCTTCTCTTCTGCCTTTGATCTTCCATTTTCTGTGTAAAAGCTTGGATCCTTATATGTCTATATCTTTGTTCAAAGAAGCAATAGTATAAGCTCTAACCAGATATGGATCCATCCTATCCACATATTGATGAACACTATCATCCATAGTAGCTACAACATTAGGAGTATATCTCGACAAGGAATTAAATCAGAGACTGTACTCCCTCACGCTTATATTCCCCAGACGAAGATTTAAAAACTGATCTGCATGGGCCTGACGAATCTCGAATGGAAGATAATGATCAAGAAATGCCTCTTTGCACTCTTTCCAAGTATCTAGGGGTGCATCAATACTCCTATATCATTTCCAGTCCTCATACCAATATATAGCCTCTCCTTTAAATCTATACATACATAACATCTAAGGCCCTTTGAATTTGATCAATAAAGTCCTGTGGGTCCTCGTTAAGATCTAATCCAGTAAAAGTGGGAGGATCCATCTTAAGAAAATCCTGTGTTCGAAGG
>NW_025835126.1:0-1116 GCF_002878395.1 Capsicum annuum
TAATTTGAGTGGTGAAACAGGCAAAACAACGTGAACGGGACTCAAATCGGGCCAAATCGGTGTGCTATAGCCCACTATTCTAGGGGTCTGGGGTCTGGGCGTGCTGTGGGTTAAAAATTGACCGAGGCATGCTAGGGATATTGTGCAGTGTCCTGGTGTAGACCGTTGTGTCAGGGGGACTATTTGGGTGGTCAAATGGGCTTAATAGCGCAAACAAGGCATTTTCAAGCTAAATCGGTGTGCTATAGCCCATTATTCTGGGGTTGGCCCAGGGTCCATACATGTTGTGGGCCAAATATTGATCGAGGCATGCCAAGGAGGCTGGGGAGAAGCCTAGTATGGATTGTTGGTGTGGGATGGGCCATTTGAGTGGTCAAATGGGAAAACGGCATGAACGAGTCATTTTTTAGGCCAAATTTGTAACACCTAGTATTCAAGTACGTGTATTGGCATATTCAAGTACGTGTATTGATCTTATTTATATGGAATTAATTTTTTTATTTTATTTATACCGAAATTTGCCCGTCGATGGTTCCATGCGAAGGTTATTGAATAAGCTTTCCAACGATATAAAGATTTCGAAAAATAGATAGGTTTCGGATATAATCGAGCAAGTTTGAAACTATAAAACGGTGGCCGGGATATTTGAGAATAGTAAATATGCAGGAAAACTTCCTGCACACAAACTACAGAGGCCAGCTGAATTTTTGGGTCAACTTCAAATGATCATAACTCCCTTAATATAATGAACTGGGAGAGCTGCGACCTATTAAAAGAAATATCTTTGAGTCTTCTTTCCAATTCAATTGGTTTCATCCAAATCCAACGTCTGAGTAAGGAGTTATACTTGTTTTACTTCAGCCTATCAAAATAGATTTTTAGGGTCAACTTCAGATGACCATAACTCCTTGTACAGGACGAATTGGGTGGCCTACTTTATATGAAATGAAAGCCCTTTAAATTATCCTTCCAACGATACCAATTTCATCCAAATCCGATATCGGAGCAAAGAGTTATGGTCCATCTACTTTAGCTTATCAAAACAGTCCACCAAAGGACAGATTTGACATTATTTAATTTTAAAGGCATTTTGGTCATTTCCTATTATATTATGGA
>NW_025835127.1:0-1109 GCF_002878395.1 Capsicum annuum
AATTTCGGTGGTAGTTTATTCCCTTAGTGTATATCTCTTCAATAGCTTGATCCCTATACTCACAAACCAAAAGTGAAGAGAAAAATCTCTTAATAATCAAGCATAAAGGGACTGCCAAACTTAAAAAGGGATATCTTATAGTTTAATCATGGAGAACATAATCCTTATAGTATTCTTAAGATGTGCTCATGATTTGTTCACTTACCTTTAACTTGGAAGGAAGGTTTCCAAAGAACCCTAGTGGAATTTTAGGGTTGCTTCATAGCTAAGAGTGAACAAGAGAGAAAATCTTGAAAGCTGTTTATTATTTGGCTAGTTAAAATGAGTTATAAGGGCTGGTTTTAATCCCTATAAAAAGAGCTGCTCTTGGACAACTTTATTGGTCATTTTTGGGCCATAATTTATCAAGTAGGTGATTCACCTACTTGCCCATTATATTGGGACTTTGTGGATTAAAAACTATTGGGCCTTGGCTGCCCATTCTCCTCCTTTTCTCTTATTTAATTTGGGCCAGAATTAACTTAAGTAGGTGGTAGTGTATTTGGACCAATAAGATAGTCAAGGGATCCTTAATAGGTGATGCACCTACTTAGTTTTTAAGTTGATCAAAAGGTCAAAGTAGGTGGTTCACCTACTAGCTTAAAATAAGTCAAGTAAGCACGTCAATATTTTGTTCTATTTTAAGATCAAAATGCTTATAGTTAAACTTAAAACTTGTTCACTTCATCCTTTAGATTCAAATACCTACTTAAGGTCCCAAGTTTATATTCTCTCATCGAAGGTAACTTAATCATACCACATTTCAGTACATGTGGGAACTCCTCCAAACCTATCTTACCGTCACCAATCACATAGGATATCTGAGCCCATTACCTACCCCATAAGTCCATATCAAGTGCCACATAAGTAGAACTAGTACACGCGGAATATAGGGTGTTACATCCTACCCCCTTAGAAATATTCATCCTCAAATGCGAGCATAACTAGCTAGCCTAAATGAATATAAGACTAAGTTTAAACTCATTGTTATCCATATAACACTTGTGTATTTATACTTACTTTTTTATGCCCCAAATCATCATCCTTGGACCAAGTCTTTAGATTCAAAT
>NW_025835128.1:0-1476 GCF_002878395.1 Capsicum annuum
AGCATTTATAGTAAATAAACATAGTGAACAAAAAAGAGGAAAAAGTATAATGGTGATTGACTATAGAAATTTAAATGCAAAGGCTATGACATATAATTATCCAATATCAAATAAGATATTAAAAATAAGACAAATACAGGGATATAATTATTTTAGTAAATTGGATTGTAAATCAGGATTTTACCATTTAAAGTTAGAAAAAGAATCTAAAGAATTAACCGCATTTACGGTACCACAAGGATTTTATGAATGGAGCATATTACCATTTGGATATAAAAATGCACCAGGTAGATATCAACATTTTATGGATAGTTATTTTAAACATTTATCTAATTGTATAGTATACATAGATGATATATTATTATATACAAAAACTAAAGAAGAACATCTAAAATTATTAGGACAATTTACAGATATAATAAAAAAATTGAGAATAAGTCTAAGTGAAAAGAAAACTGAAATTGTGAAAAAATCAGATAGAATTTTTAGGAATACAAATAGATAAGAGTGGAGTAAAAATGCAACAACATATAGTACAAAAAATAATAAATTCGAAAGAAGAATTAGATACAAAAAAGAAATTACAATCATTTTTAGGATTAGTAAACCAAGTAAGGGAATATATTCCAAAATTAGGAGGAACTTTAAAACCACTACAGAAAAAATTAAAAATGGATGTAGAATACAACTATAAAGAAGAAGATAAAAAACAAGTTCAGAAAATAAAATTACTTTGTAAGGAATTACCAAAACTACAATTTCCAGATGAAAATAGAAAATTTATATATATAGTACAACTAGATGCTAGTGAATGTAGTTATGGAGGAGTACTTAAATACAGATATGAAGCAGAAAAACTAGAACACTATTGTAGATACTACTCGGGTACGTTCAATGAAACGGAAATAAAATGGGAAATAAATAGGAAAGAATTATGTTCATTATATAAATGTTTGTTAGCATTTGAGCCATATATTGTATATAACATGTTTATTTTACGAACGGATAATACACAGGTACGCTGGTAGTTAACAAAGAAAATACAAAATTCAGTTACAACAAAAGAGATTCGGAGACTAGTCTTGAATATAGTAAATTTCACATTTATAATTGAAGTAATTAGTACGAACAAAATTTTTATTGCAGATTACATATCAAGACAAAGCTACACGGACTGATATAAAAGAAGAGGATACTCTAGAAAAAATATTCAACACCCTAACTACGCTTTCAATGAAAGTGGACAGTATGGGTAATGAAATAGAAAAGCAAAAGACTAATGAAGTTAAACTGAAGTCTATAGCTACAAATCAGCTAACTCAGCAGTGTGCAGAGCTATGTCGATCGGAAGACATTAAAGTTCCAGAGCTAGAAGGAGACAATGGGACACTCCATAAAACACATAACATTTATCAATCTACTTCTGCAGGTACAAGCAAAGGAGTTAGGAAAAACACAAATATGAACCTAAACAAG
>NW_025835129.1:0-1270 GCF_002878395.1 Capsicum annuum
TTTTGAGTTATTATGCTATTTTTATCTATTAATTCAATTTTTATAGTAGTTTTATGTTTTTCCCATCCTTTTAACAGATCTTCACTATATAATTGTTCTAATTTTTTCTTAATTATTTCTATCTTATTTATTGAAAATATAGTTATTTCCTTTTTATTTATTGAAAATGCGACCAGTTCTATTGTATCTTCAGTATTTTGTATATTTTCTAATTTTTGTGTAATTTTTCACTTCCTTCTATCCAATCAGTTTTCTTTCTTATTTTATTAGTAACTCTCTTTGCTCTTACTTTTTGTTTACATGGTGTTGTAAACCACCAATCCGTTCTAGTTATTATATGTGGGTGTAATTTATCTAAAAACGACATTCCTAAAAGTATATCTTTTGATGTTAGCTCATAATTATAGATTTCTTCTATTGTTAATATTTTATCCCATACTTGTGTTTTTACATTCTTAACTATATAAGTAATTAAGCTTCCTTCGTTATTAAATCCTTTAACTATTATTGGTGTTTTTAATTTGTCCCATTTACTTTCTGGTAAATAATTATATCTACATAAATTAGCTTCTGCTCCAGTATCTACCAAAGACGTATAATATCTACTGTAATACCTTTCTACTACTATCTTCATAAATACATATATTTTCATATTATGTTAAAGCTCTTCTTAAGAATAATTTCTCTCTGTTATATGTTATATATAATTGTGTATGCTCTATATTATATGATTTTACTTGTTCTAGCCATTTTATTCCTAATATTATGTCTGCCTTTTGCATTTCTTCCTTTATTTCAAATTCGATTTTTATTTTTCTAACTCCTATTGTTATTTCTTTTTTCTGCTATATTTTTAGGGTTTATTAAGCTTCTTGGCAGATCTGTTGTCAGATTTTATTTCCTCATTTTTTACTAGATATCTTGCTATATAATTTTCTTCTTGTCCTGTATTTAAGAGTATTAAATATTTTTTTTCATTTATTATTCCTGTTATGTAATATTGGTTTAAATTAGTTGTTGAACTTTTTTCATAACTTGTTCTTTTTTATGAACTTGATGATTCTGATTTTTCATAAGCTATTCTTTTTGTTGTACTTGTTTATCATTTATTATTTCTAAATTTTCTTCTATATCTATGTCTCTATAACTATAATCATTATAATCAATTGTTTTTACAAATTGTTCGAAAGGACTTTCTATTTGTATTTTGTTAATTTTATTTGTTCCCATTATTTTATGTTTTGTTGTTAATACATATAGATTTTTACAT
>NW_025835130.1:0-2668 GCF_002878395.1 Capsicum annuum
ATAGAGGAATGGAGATTGGTTGGGTACCTGGTATTACATCAATACCACACTCTACTTCTCGTTTAGGAGGAAAACCTGGAAAATCTTCAGGAAATACATCAGAAAATTCATTTACCATCAAAACAGCATAAAGAGTTGGTGGCTCCGCTTCTGTATTTCTTACTCTAACTAAATGATATATGTACCCCTTGGAAATCATTCTTCTTGCCTTAAAATAAGAAATAAATCTACCTCTTGGCACGCCAATTTCAACTTTTCATTCAAGGACTGATTCATTTGGAAAATGGAAATATACCTTTTTCGTGTAGCATTCAATTGTGGCATAACAAGACGCCAACCAGTCCATACCATTATAACATCAAAATCTACCATTTGTAACTCCACACGATCAACCATCGTATCGCGACCAGAAATAGTTACTATGTAGTTTCGATAAACCCTTCTAGCTATAATAAATTCCCCAACTGGTGTGGATACTTCAAATGGCTTAACTAACAGTTCGGGTATTCTTTTGAACTTTCCAGCAACCAATGGAGTAACATAAGATAATGTAGAACCGGGATCAATTAAGGCATATACATCAAATAAAAAGATAGACAACGTACCCGTAACTACATCTGGGGAAGCCTCTAAATTCTATTGATCTGCTAGAGCATATGTATGATTTTGAGCCTCGCTAGAACTCGTGGCTCCTCTATCACCTCTAACATGACCCATTGGTTATGCACCCCTTCCTGAATAAGGCATCGATGATGATGATGCAACAAATGACCCTGTAGGTCATGCCATACCACCTATGCCCCTTCGTGGGCATTCTCACATAATATACCCCGACATACCGTACCAAAAGCAAATATTGGTCCCCAGCCGACATGCGCCCAAATGATGAGGTCTCAATTGGCTTATATTCACTTGCCCTTGGTACCCCACTGTCTGCAAACTCTGACTCTCACTTTTGTGCCCAAATTAATTTCCTCTAGACCCTTAGAACTGTAGTGGGGCACTAGCTTCAGAATAAGAAGATAATGGCCTAGGTGGTCTAGCATAAAACTGTGGTTTGAACCCTCTTTGCGATGCCACGAACTACCCTGTAGATCTGGCCCTCTTGGAATATCCTCTTTCTAATTCCTGTGTTCTTCTCCTCTGCCTCTGATCTTCCATTTTCTGTGCAAAAGCTTTGATCCTCGCTATGTCCATATCTTTGTTCAAAGCGGCAATAATACAATCTCTAACCAGATATGGATCTAGCCTATCCACATATTTATGAACTCTGTCATCCATAGTAGCTACAACATTAGGAGCATATCTTGACAAGGAATTAAATCGGAGACTGTACTCCCTCACGCTCATATTCCCCTGATAAAGATTTAAAAATTGATCTGCACGGGCCTGACTAATCTCGAATAGAAGATAATGATCAAGAAATGCCTCTTTGAACTCTTTCCAAGTAGCTGGGGGTGCATTAATACCCCTAGATCATTTCCAGTCCTCATACCAATATATAGCCTCCTCTTTAAATCCATACACCGCTAACTCCACTATTTCTCTACCCGTTATATGCATAACATCTAAGGCCCTTTGAATTTGTTTAATAAAATCTTGTGGGTCCTCGTTAAGATCTCATCCAGTAAAAGTGGGAAGATCCATCTTAAGAAAATCCTGTGTCAAAGGCTAGCCGCCCTATCTGTACCACTAGGAGCCGTGGTAGGAATGGCTTACCCTTGAGATTGCCCAACAACTACACGAGTCAAAAGTTGCCCTGCTTTTCTAAGATCTTGATCAACAGCATTAATAGGTGGCTTTGGGGATATAGTTCTCCTCCCCCTTATTTCTTCTTGATTGGAAGAAGTTTCTGATGCATGCTCAGCTGGAGCCTCACTTTGATTAGCTGGTATAGTGGGTGACTTGCTAGTCCCCTCTCAAGCAACCATATCTACTTGCTTAATGGTATTCTTGCTTCTGGTAATCGTCATCATTACTATAATAAGATAAACAAACGGATTCAGTGGTCAACTATGAATTCATATACAATATAGGCTCTATCGCACGATCTAAGAAATGAAGAAAAAAAACAATTCCTAAATGTCCATAGCCTCCTGTTTATAGATGCGGTGCACGACACACCGATAAATAAGACTCTACGTAGACACTACTTTGTAGACTCACTAGGACAAACTTCTCTGATACCACTTCTGTCAAGCCTCAAATACTATTGGGGTGGACTAGTACCCGTAACTGAGGAGGCTCGAGAGAACCAGCTCATAACCTTATACTTCCCATGCATACCTTTATGACAACCCAAAATTTGGACAGCATCATGTCGCATATAAAAGGAAATAATCACCTATATAAGCTCGAGCAAACATATATAAGTATATACAATACTTGGCCGTTAAAGCCATCACGTCTATTAACAAAACACCACCTTGACTGTACATTAGGTCTACAAAGTCTCTAGATAATACACAGAGTTTAACTAAGATCAGGACATACCCCACCATATAACTAACTTCTATACAATACCAAAAGTGACTGGATATGACATGGAAAGCCCTGAAGTAAACTGGAGCTCACCAAAAGCAGCTGGATATCCTGGCTCCTATTTGTGCTGTGTATAAGCTGTGGTACCTATGCCTGCAGCATGAAATGCAGGTCCCCCATGGGGGAC
>NW_025835131.1:0-2114 GCF_002878395.1 Capsicum annuum
CATGTTGATGATCATCCTCTTTCTCTTTCTCACTCACTAATTCCTCCTCTTTATCACTTTTATTTTCTTCATCACCATCTACAGACCCTTGTCCACCTCCCTCAATATTGTTTTTATATCTTTCCTTAGCTTCACTTTGTTTCCCTGACTGAGATTGTTCAGGAAGCTTCTCCGAATCCCTCTGTACTATAGCCTTTTTTTGGGTGGTAAGACGTTGATCCACTTTCACTTTATTTTTTTGGGAGACATATTTTACTTACAAAAAACAGAAAAACAAAAATTACTTTATAATTAATGTATACATAAATTTTTAAAAATACATTACAAACACCACCAATAACGATATACCAACAGCCACCACCACTACAAATACCACCAACCAATGCCACAAACACCACGAATACCGACACCACCGATAGTCACCATAAACACCACCAATCGATGCCACCACAAACATCACCAACCAATGCCACCAACAGCCACCACCAGTGCCACCACGATGATGATGATGATGACGACCACCACCACCGCCGCCACCACAAACACAACAAACACCATCCAATAATACCACGATAGTCAACGGAAGATTGCGACAGAAACAAAGGTTTTCTCGAGTTCTTCATACGATTTTACATCAAAACTCAAAATTGTAATCCCATTCTCGAAGATAATACAACTAAAAGTTTCCTTTTTCATAATTAACTTAAAAGCCCTTATTTTTTAGAAATAAATAACAAATATAGAACTTCTCTTGAACTTTTTTACCTACGAAGACCTAGAAAATGATTGATACAAGCAAGAATAAAGTCGAAAATAACACCTATGTGATCGAAACTGAGAAAAAATTGATTTGTTATGAAGGATAAAGCAATTTGTTGATTAGTTTTTGTCTGTACTATATAATTGAGTGAGAAAGAGAAAAGAGCGAGAACTCGAGATTTGAAATGATGAAACATTTTTCTCGCAAATGGATGATTTGTATGGGTTGATTTGTATTTTGGAAAAGAATGACAAGTTTTGAAAATGTTAATTTGGTTCGAATTGATCTTAATTATTTTTTTAAAATTATAAAAGATATGCGTAATTTTTAACCCTCTCATCATGCAATTGCCATAATTCTCAATTGAAGTTGTAGTTGACCCTATGAACTCACCCCTTGTCCTAAATTAATCAATTTAGGTATATGAACTCAATTGAAATTGTATAAAAATAAATGTTTAACCTATTGCATCAGATACACATCTATTGTAAATTATCAAACAGATTAAGTAATCTGTTGCGACAGATTACCTATCTATTATAAATTATCAAATAGATTGTCACATGTCACAAAAGATTACCATTCTATTGTAAATTATCAAATAGGCGCTGCCATCTATTGTAGTTGATCCTATGAGAACTCACCCCTAGTCCTAGCTTAATCAATTAAGGTATTAGTTAAATATATAAGGTAGTAAGAATCGGTTCATCTCAGAGTGATCGATCGACGACTCTAGTCGGGACGAATGCAATACTGTCTCATTATGCAATTACCAAATGTCACGCCTCAAATCCTATTGGGGCGGACTGGCACCCGTAACCGAGGAGGTCCGGGAGAACCAGCTCATAAACTTATACTTCCCATGCATACCTCTATGACAACCCGAAATTCGGACAACATCATGTCAAATATAAAAGGAAATAATCACCTGTATAAGCTCGAGCACACATATATATGTATATACAATACTTGGCTGTTGGAGCCATCACGTCTATTAACAAAACACCACCTTGACTATACATTAGGTCTACAAAGCCTCTAGATAATAACAGAGTTTAACTAAGGTCGGGACACACCCCGCCATATAACTAACTTCTATACAATACCAAAAGTGATTGGATATGACATGAAAATCCCCGAAGAAAACTGGAGCTCACCAAAAGTAGTTGGATATCCTGGCTCCTACTTGTGCGGTGTATGAGCTGAGGTACGTGTGCCTGTAGCATGAAATGCAGGTTATGTACTGAGTACGTAAGGCTGTAGATAATCACATATGATATAGGAGCTCAATAGAAATCAGAAATAAGTGAATAAATCGTAATAGGAGTGGACCACACTTACTAGAACTTGTGAC
>NW_025835132.1:0-1218 GCF_002878395.1 Capsicum annuum
TGATTACATGTTTATATAAAGCTCATGATTCACTATCCATTGACTAGAATACTTAAGTTAGTTATAACTACTTAACTAACTTTAGTTGTTGAGTAACTAACTACACTAGCTTTCTAGTGTTAA
Organism: Capsicum annuum; assembly: GCF_002878395.1. Lineage (NCBI taxonomy): Eukaryota > Viridiplantae > Streptophyta > Magnoliopsida > Solanales > Solanaceae > Capsicum > Capsicum annuum. The sequence continues at coordinate 124 of NW_025835132.1, forward strand.
CTAACTTCTGAAACTTATTACAATTTCCCTACTTATTACTATTGTGTATCAGTACTCCCCCCATAAAGAAGATCTTTGACCCCATACCTGATTTGGTATGGTCATAAATTAGCATAGATTTCATTGATGGATCACCTAAATCAAATGGTTATGAGGTGATTCTAGTGGTGGTGGACAGACTTAGCAAGTATGGGCATTTTCTTCCACTTAAACATCCTTATACAACCCAAACTGTTGCTAAGGTTTTCTTGGATAATATTGTTAAGTTGTATGGATTCCCTGATGCTATTACTAGTGATAGGGATGTTGTTTTCATCAGCTCCTTCTGGCAGGAGCTATTCACTCTACAAGGTGTTAAGTTGCATACTTCATCAGCATATCACCCTCAGTCTGATGGCTAAATTGAGGTTTTAAACAGATGCTTAGAGACTTATTTGAGGTGCTACTGTAATGAGGATGCTTTTAACTGGTTTTCTTGTCTTCCTATGGCGGAGTATTGGTATAATACCTCCCATCACTCAGCTATTCACACAATACCATATGAGGCATTATATGAAAGGCCACCTCCACTACATTTACCATATCTTCCCGGAGAATCAGCTTCCACTGAGGTTGATAACACACTACTGAATAGGGAACTCAAACTGCAGCTGCTTAAGCATCATCTCACCAGAGCTCAACTATGGATGAAGCAACTGTCTGATGCTCATAGAACCGATAGGAACTTTAAAGTTGGTGACTGGGTTTACTTCAAAGTGCACCCCTACGAGCAGGTTACTATCACTAATCATGTTACTCACAAGCTAGCAGCCTAGTTTTATGGACCTTTTCAGATTATTAAGAGAGTTGGACTGGTTACTTACTGTCACGCCTCAAATCCTATTGGGGCGGACTGGCACCCATAACCGAGGAGGCCCGGGAGAATCAGCTCATAACCTTATACTTCTCATGCATACCTCTATGACAACCCAAATTTCGGACAACATCATGTCGCATATAAAAGGAAATAATCACCTGTATAAGCTCGAGCACACATATATATGTATATACAATACTTGGCTGTTGGAGCCATCACGTCTATTAACAAAACACCAC
>NW_025835133.1:0-1467 GCF_002878395.1 Capsicum annuum
ATCATATAATTTGTCAATCACTTTCAGTTCATCAAGAATATCAATTCTCATAATGTAAATATCAATTAAATCTTTTCAAAGAGTAACTTTCACAATTCCACTTTCAAATCACTTCACCATTCACCATAGACACAAGGAAACACACACTGGGAGATCCTATAACCGATATAAACCATGTGAGCTATATAGAGTCCAACGTACAACCCACGTTGGGGAGAGTCATCCTATCCTTGCCATCGGAGTAGGACTATCAATATCAAATCCATACAAACTAGTGATCTCTACATAAATCAGCCTCAGGCTCACTCCTACGGGGGCACGTAGTTCTAGGAAAGTAAGGTCGCTTTATACCTCCCACTCGGTGCTAAAGATTTCTCCCGTACTTAGCTCAGATCATTTCAAAGACAATCCACAACAAAACAATTTCAGTAATATGTAAATATACATCGGGAGCCATCATGCTTCTCATCTATCAAAATCAACCATGTTGCGGATTTCTTTCACACTCGAGTTCAAAACAACTCCATTAAGACCAAAAGGTCAAATCATTCAAAATATCTCAAATATTCAACATCAACGTGCTTATAACACACACTTTCTAAAAAAACACAATTTCCAATGAGGATTCACGATCCAAATATCAAAATCATGATAAATATCGTTCAAGATTCATACTTTATATATCCACACATGTATCATAAACATCAAGATTTCATAATAATCATCATAAGATATGGGTTCATGCTTCAAATTCATAAAAAATCAAATAAAAATCATGCCTTTGTAAAGAAAAGTACTTTTGGGCACAAGAACGAAAGAAAGTTCTTGTTGAAAAACCCCACATACCTTGAATGATGAACTTTAGATCGATACTCATTTTTGAGATGTTAATCGTGCCTTTGAATGATGGTTCTTGGAGTTCTTGAATTAGGAACTTGGAATCTTGAATAAATTTGCAGAATTAATGGTGAACTTTGGAGGTTCTTGAAGTTGGATGTAGGAACTTAGGGTTTTCTTTTTCAGGGAGTTTGATGAAATATAACATATAATGCTTCTAATAGGCTTTAATATAGGATTTGGATAGATTTTGGGTGAGGGGGAATGCCCAAAACGCCCCTAAAAATCAAAAAAAATCTCGAATCTGTCCTTTGGTGGACTGTTTTGATAGTCTGAAGTAGATCAACCATAACGTTTTACTTCGATTTTCAAATTGGATGAAACCAATTTCATTAGAAAGAGGACTCTCACATATTTCCATTGATATATGGTATGTCACCCAGCTCATTGTGTACGACGAGTTATGATTGTTTGAAGTTTACCCAAAAATTCACTTTTGATAGGCTGAAGTAGATCGACCATAACTTTTTGCTCCGATAGACAAATTGGATGAAACCAATACCATTGGAAATAGGACTCGCAAATCTTTCCGTTGATATATAGTAGATCACCCAGATCATTATGTACAAG
>NW_025835134.1:0-1228 GCF_002878395.1 Capsicum annuum
ATTTCATTAGAAAGAGGACTCTCATATCTTTCCATTGATATATAGTATCTCACCCAGATCATTGTGTACGAGGATTTTTGATCATTTGAATTGATCTAAGAATTCACTTTTGATAGGCTAAAGTAGATCGACCATAACTTTTTGCTCCGATAGACAAATTGGATGAAACCAATTTCATTAGAAAGAGGACTCACAGAGATTTCCATTGATATATAGTAGATCATCCAGATCATTATGTACAAGGAGTTATGATTATTTAAATTTGGAGCAAAAATATGCCAGGCCTCAATATTTTTTCCTACACGTTGTAATGTTCACTACTATTCACGGTTCGATCGGAATGTTCATAACTCGTCGCTCAGGTGTTCGTTTTGGATGATCCATATATTGTTGGAAAGCTTATTCGATACTCTATGCAATGGTGGGTCATAATCTAAGACAGTGTACACGAAAAATTTATAGTTCATTCTAGAAGATAGAACCCAACACGTTTACGCATAAAATTTCAATGAAAAATTTTGTGGGGTATTAAATCATCCCCCCCTTTGAAATATTCATCACCGAATAACACTATACATGCTAAGATTAGATAGAGAATAGAGCATACAGCTGAATCCATTCATTAGACTCATCACCACATTATTTCTCACTCCGAATGCAACATAGAATGCATAAATTCAAGAAACTAGAGCTGAACACATTATAAATGACTGCTAAACTGCTGCAACTTTTATCAAAAGTGCATGATTTAGGAAAGAACGGTACCTTCGGCTTGATCGGAGTTCACAGAAAATAGGTGCAAGTACTTGGATCGCATATCTGCCTCAGCTTCCCAAGTTGTACCCTCAACAGATTGGTTTCGCCACAACACCTTGACCAAGGAAACTTCTTTATTCCTTAATATTCGGACACTAAAATCAAGAATCTCAACAGGAATCTCATCAAAAGAAAGATTTTCTTGGGCCAGTGCTTGAAAGGCTGCCCAAAATTCAGCATGAGACACGTTTTCATTCAATGGGTCAGCAGGTTGAGGTTGCTGACCATCATTATTTCTTCTCGCTCAACGTAGAGACATATTTCTGAAAGATGAGCACACGAATCAATAGCAGAGAGAGACACTTAAACACGATAGACTTCTGAAAGAAAGAATCACACTTTTTCCTAAAATGTCTTGTAGCCTCTTGATCATCGGTGTGTAGCGCGCCACATCTATGAGCAAGAGGCTACA
>NW_025835135.1:0-2090 GCF_002878395.1 Capsicum annuum
AATTCAAAGGGATTTCATTTCAAATAAAGTAGGCCACCCAGTTTGTCCTGTACAAGGAGTTATGGTCGTTTGAAGTTGACCCTAAAAATCTGTTTTGATAGGCTGAAGTAAAACGAGTATAACTCCTTACTTAGACGTTGGATTTGGATGAAACCAATTGCATTGGAAGAAGACTCAAAGATCTTTATTTTCATAGGTCGCAGATCTCCCAATTCATTATATTAAGGGAGTTATGATCGTTCGAAGTTGACCTAAAAATTCGGCTGGCCTCAGTAGTTTGTGTGCAGGAAATTTTCCTGCACATTTACTATTCCCAAATATCCCGGCCACCGTTTTATAGTTTCGAATGTGCTCGATTATATCCGAAACCTATCCATTTTTGGAAATCTTTATATCGTTGGAAAGCTTATTCAATAACCTTCGCATGGAACCATCGATGGGCAAATTTCGGTATAAATAAAATAAAAAAATTAATTCCATGTAAATAAGACCAATACACGTACTTGAATACGGGGTGTTACATTTATAGAATAAAAATAGATAACTCACATCTTATGTGAACTTTATAGAATAAAAATATATAACTCACATATTATGTGAGCTCTATAAAATTAAAAAGGATAACTCACATTTTTTGTGAGTTATATATTTTTTCTAAAATTTGACATTTTTGTCAAACTTTAGTAATGTAAAATTAACTTACATTGATATCATTTTAAATACATAACATACTTTAATATTTTAAATAAATGAAGGGCCCATTTTGATCGCCAACTCTTGTATACATTTTCTGACATTACTTTTCTTACATTTTGAAATAGGGCTTATCCTCTAACTTTTGAATATGTAATATGTAATTTCAATATTTGCTTTTACTATGTAATAAGAAAACAAAGTTAGGATAAAATGAAACAACATGATAAAGTTGATGTATAGTGACAAAAGAAAAGTAAAATTTAGTCCAGACAAATAAAATGTTACAAGGAAGCTACAACAACTTTCTTGAAAAAATTGAAGGAAAGGTGTCTTTTAAGTCTTGCATGAAGGATTGGTGACATTGATCAACTTAAAGGGTTAAACATAATTATAAAACTTAATTAAGTTAATTGTAAACTTGATTAATATTTTCAATGCTTTCTAATCTTTTCAAAAATAAAAATCAATTCACACCCCTCTCCTCTCCAATTCAACCATCTGTCTTCTCTCTCTCCCTCTCTCTCGACAGTTGCTCTCAAACTTTTCCCAACCAACAGTTCTGTAAATTTCTCCCTTCAATTCCCGATGACTTCAACTTACGGTGACAAATAGTTGGGCTTTGAGTTTCTTTTCGACTTTCAACCGTCAATCGACGTGACAACATTTCTCTCTAATGATAACAACTTCGAGTTCTTCATCGTTTATTTTCTTTTTTCACAGGTAAAAAATTAAGGCTTTTAATTAAGAAGAAAAAGAGGAACTTGAGTCAAATTCTCTTCTAGTATTGTTTAACAATTTCAATATATTTTGCTTAAATTTAAAATGGGAACTGAAGAAAATCCTAATTTCTGGTATTTCTTCTCTTCTCTTTTCGAAGTGAAATATGATATTTAGTTGTTATTATAGTTCTTGTTGTTCAAATGTTGATTCGATTTATTGGTGTCTATTGAGTTTTTTGAAGTTTGATTTTTGTTGTTTGTGTGTGTACAAATAAAACAACAATGTTGGTATTTTTGGTCATTATTGATGTTCTTGGTATATGTGTTGTGTATATATTGTGTTTGTTGCTGGGTTGATTTGTTGTTGTTCTTGGTAAAAATGGTATATATGATATTAAATGGTGATATTATTGTTATTCTATTGAGCAAAATCTTGCTACTGATTATTTTCTACAATAGATTAACTATTTGATGCAATAGATTATCCATCCGATACAATAGATGAACCATTTGATGCAACAGATGATCCATTTATTGGATGAAATCCTATCAACTATTTCAATAGGACATGTCCAAGACTTTTGATTTTTTCTAACTGATCATTAATCTGTTATGATAGATGACCCTTCTGTTGGAAAAAATCTAAATAATATTGACAGTTGATAACAGTTTCAA
>NW_025835136.1:0-1240 GCF_002878395.1 Capsicum annuum
TTCACAAAAAATAAAATGCCACCAGTTTGAATGTAATTAATACAATGAAGCTGAACCTGCCTTTTGGCCTGACACATCCAGATTATATTATAGGTCCCTTAATCTTCATTCAACTATATTTATTTCTTGCATTTTCTCCTTTCGTGTGACATCTTCAACCACTTCTCTTCAAAGAGCATATTCCTTTCTCGTTGAGGTAAGTTTTTTTCTGGCGTAAATTTACTAGTTGGTCGTATACGTTGTATTATATTGTGATTATTTTTCTTTACATTTGTCAATTCACGTGTCTTCTAGATATGGCTAATCCTTTTTCGGACATTGTTATTCTACGCGACACAGTGCGGAAACTTTAAAGGGAGGTTAATGACCTACAGAGCGAGTTGGCCTTTGTGAGGCGACAATGTTCAGAGAGATGCAGAGGCTGATGAGAGCCCTGCTGCTGCGAGTTGATTGACCAGCTGTTATTAATGATGATGGTGATAATAATAATTAAAATTTATTTTTTCTTTTAGCGTATGTATTTTAATTTTTCTATATTGGATCTATACCTAATGTATTTTATTTTTCATTTAATGAAAAATTTACTTTTAGTCAGACTTTGGCGTTTTAATTCCTATTCAATTTTCATTCTATTTTCTTCTAATCTAATACATGTTAACATGTTGACGATTGGAGGCAATGTTGAATCCAGTAGCACTAGCAATTTTGGCTTTTGAGTTCTTTCAACAGTTGAAACCGATTGGTCATTTGTTGGGTTTCAACAGATTATCCATCTATTTCGACAGATTTTCATCTGTTGGAGGAAATCATTCTAGTAGTTTGTGTAACTGTTGAGAATAATTGTGCTCTGCTGTATTATTTAAGTTCATGTTTTGCCTTATTTTATTGATGCACAAGTTATTTTTAAAAAAAAGACATTTTATATATAATAAATGATAACATTAGGTTCATAATAATGAGTTAAATGTATAAAAGTCCACAACAAACAAACAAACAAACAAACAACAACATGAGTTTCTGCAATTACAACGATCATAGTGGATTATGATTCGGGCATGTAGTTCTTTTGTGGTCAGCGCACTTACATATGGACCACTTGTTTCTTCTTGATGAAAATGATTCTCCAACTCCACGTCTTCTTTTATATGGCTTTTTTCCCGGTTTGATAGTGCTCGGGTCAATATATGGAGGAAGTATTAATCTCCCCATAAGCTCTACTGGAACAACCCAAGATTCTTCA
>NW_025835137.1:0-2891 GCF_002878395.1 Capsicum annuum
GTCGTTTGAATACGTTGTAACTCTTGGCTCTAGTCCGACGAGAATTCTTTGAGTTTTAAACAAGAACATTCCGGGCAAGAGCATACTTATACCTTACGAATTCACAGGTTCCTAGCCAATCTACAACTCTTGTGGAACTTGAGTGTGAGTGAACCAAGAGAGTGTGAGTGAGGAGAGGGATTTTAAACTAACTTGTTTGTTTCTTGTGTTGTTGATACCTTGATAATGGAGGGAACCATGTCTCAAACCACGGATTCTAATGAAATGGAGAATATGAGGGTCACTCTTGAGGCTATGACCCGAGCTCTTGAAAGGTTGAGTACGAAAGTGGGAGCCATAAAGGGAGAAATGACAACTATTAGTGGGAGGTTAGAATAAGTGGAGAGTCAAAGGAACTCTCGTCCTTCTACTCCTCGACATGTTTCGTCAAGTGGACATGATGGAAATTCCTCCGCCACCGTTACTCCCAAAACATGGCCACAATTGCCAAATCCTTCACTAGCTCCACTAAATACCGCAAGCCAAACCACTTATAACCCTCTAAACTGAGACTCCAATAGACCAACCCATTCCCAAATGTCTCAAGTTCCGCAAGAGATACTCGGACATCAAATGCCTCCACAAAATCCGAACCCCCCTTCCAAGCTCCACTAAACCAAAGACCACCACCTCTACAAAATCTAATTCCTCCGAATCAAGTACCGAATGTCCAAAATCATCCTGTCCACCTTGAGGAATATGTTAGAGAGGATTATAAAGGGTATGGAGCCTTTGAAGATGCCTACATGAGGGAGGAAGAGATCAGAGAAGGTTGTGTGGATCCAAGGAGATACCGAGGGTATGGAGAAAGGGGAAACCAACACCTAGAGAGAGATGTAGGCATCAATACCATCAAATTGAGCCTACCTATCTTTAAGGGTGAAAGTGAACCCGAGGTGTATATTGCTTGGGAGTCAACATGTGATAAAGTGTTTCAAGTGAATGATATCTCAGAGAAGAAGAAGAGTGGTTATGCCATAGCTCATTTTGAAGGCTATGCTAACATTTGGTGGGAATACGTCAAGCAGTTCGGCCATGAGTTGGTAGAGGGACAACCACCACCATGGTTTTGGTTGAGGTACCTAATGAGGCAACGGTATCTCCCTGAAAGTTATCGTCATGAGTTGCTTGCTAGGTTGTACAATTTGCGATAAGGGAATCAAAGTATTATGGCATACTATGACGAGTTTCAACAACTCATATTGAAGCTTGATCATCGGGGAGAACAAATTGGCCATGACATCATTCGGTTCAAGTGTGGGTTGAACAAAGAGATCTCCACTCATTTGATGCTTCACAACTTTGATACCGTTAAAGGAATTTTCCAAGCCGCTCTTGAGATTGAAAGGGATCTTAAAGAGAGGTCGTCGTTCAAGGCAAAGGGACCATCAACCTCGGGTTGGTCGAGGAGCAAAGATATGGTTCAACTATCTTTGGGTTGGCCCAAAAACAAGGACCAACCCGCCACTACAAGGCTGTCCGAGCCTAAAAAAGTCCATAAATTTCCTCCCCGGCAAGAAGCTCACAAGTATCCTAATCCTAAAGGGTTCCAATGTTTCAAGTGCCAAGGTTGGGGACATAAAGCCAATGAATTTCCAAACCGACGCAATGTGATCCTAAGGGAAGGGAGATTGTATTACTGTAACACCCCGCAGTTCGGGCTACAATATAGACCATGATTTTGATGCGTTGCTAATCCCAAAGCCATAAAATTCTATGCCAATATGGCATGTTAATTATTGTGTAGCATGTGAATCCGCTCAAGCTTGAATTTAGACCATAGATGTTTTTCAACTCAAGGATGAGTTGGAACTATTTCGATCGACTAAGTTTTAGTAGATGTTGTAAAGTGTGTTAGATTCCATCGACCATAACTCTCTGTATATGTCAAATTAGGAAGCCTACTACATGTCAAATGATATGTATTCGAGTTAGCGTTCCAACGATACTAATTTGGCAAAAATCCGACACTTGAGCAAGAAGTTATGGCCTTTCAAAGTGATAAGCGTCGCCTAACCAATCGCCTATGGCCACTGGAAAACATAGGCAATAACCTAGGCGGCGCCTATGCAAACATAGGCGATAGCCTAGGCGGCGCCTATGTGAACATAGGCAACGGGATAAGCGCTGCCTATGTAAGGAATTCTGGTGATTTAAACACTCCGTGTTGAGGACAAAGTGGTCCTTTTCCACCCTTACTTAGCCCTAAAACATGATATTTAGTTCCAAGGACCCCAAAATACATGTTGTTTCATCAAAAGTGCTCAAGATTCTCCTTGGGGTTTCAAAATAAAAACCCAAATAGTTCAAGAGTTGACCGTAGGTTTTCAAAGATAATTACATATTTGGATTCATCAATCTGCAAGCTTCAATAAACACCTATTATCCTTGGAAATAGAGGTACGTAGGGTTATCCAAAAATCTCATGGGTGTAGTCTTTATGAACATGCATGCTTTTAAATGGGGGTTTTCAATCAAATGCTAATATCTTGCTTTCAATACGATTTCTAAGTCATTTTCTTTATGTCATGGGAATTGTCTGCCTATATACTTCAATGGTTGAAACCATGCATATGTGATATGAGATTTTCCATATAAGTTTGATAAATATGAATAATAAATTATTTTCAAATTCCCATGATAATGTTTCGATACTCCATATTATATTGTGATCAACAAAAGAGAGCATGAATTTGAAATAAATATTGTTCACCACTTGTAAATGATGAAGCACCTTGATTTTTACATGATTATGCATATGTGGATGTGATATTGATGACTTGCAAGTCGGGTATGACGATACCTTACAAAATATGACATGTGAATGAATAAGATGAAATTTGAATGCATTG
>NW_025835138.1:0-1629 GCF_002878395.1 Capsicum annuum
CTTGGCAATACCGAATTCCATATACTTGAACTTGTCAAGTACCTTTTAGAAATAATGAGACTGTGACAATGCCAACCCTTGTGGAGTTCGATGGATTCTTATACCTAAGATCACATCTGCAACTCCAAGGTCCTTTATATCAAACTTGCTCTCGAGCATTCATTTTGTTGCATTTATGTCAGAAATGTCTCTACTGATGATCAACATATCATCCACATATAAACATACAATGACTTGGTGATTTAGAGTGTCTTTAATATAAACACATTTATCACATTCATTTATTTTGAATCCGTTTGCCAACATGGTTTGGTCAAACTTCGCATGCCATTGTTTTGGTGCTTGCTTTAGTCTATATAATGACTTAATAAGTTTACATACCTTGTTTTTATTTCCTGAAACCACAAAACCCTCGGGTTGTTCCATGTAAATTTCTTCCTCCAAATCTCCATTTAGGAATGCAGTTTTTACATTCATTTGATGAATTTAAAGATCATATACCGCCGCCAAGGCAATTAACATTCTAATCGAGGTTATCCTTGTTACTGGCGAGTATGTATCAAAGTAATCAAGGCCTTCCTTTTGTTTGAAGCCTTTTACTACAAGCCTTGCCTTGTATTTGTCAATAGTACCATCCGCCTTCATTTTCCTTTTGAAGATCCATTTAGAACCTAAAGGTTTATTTCCGGGAGGAAGGTCAACCAATTCCCATGTATGGTTGTTTAAGATTGAATCAATCTCACTATTGACTGCCTCTTTCCAAAAGGATGAGTCTGACGAAGACATTGCTTCTTTAAGTGTTTGAGGCTCATTTTCTAAGAGAAATATTACAAAATCCGACCCAAACGAAGTTGACGTTCTTTGACGTGTACTACATCTTGGATTTTCTTCATTATGTACATTCTCACTTGGTTCATCTCGAGGTAGTTTAGATCCTCCACTAGACTGTTCATGTCTAATTTTATACGGATATATGTTTTCAAAGAATTCAGCATTGTCTGATTCAATTACCGTATTTTCACTAATATCCGGATGTTCAGATTTATGAACAAAAAATTGACATGCTTTACTACTTTTAGCATATCCTATGAACACGCAGTCCACCGTTTTAGGTCCTATTTTAACCCTTTTAGGTATAGGAACTTGTACCTTTCCTAGACACCCCCACACTTTGAAATATTTTAAGTTAGGTTTTCTTTCTTTCCATTTTTCATAAGGAATTGATTGCGTCTTACTATGCGGAACTCTGTTGAGTATACAATTGGCCATAAGGATAGCCTCCCCCCATAAGTTTTTCGGTAAACCAGAACTTATAAGTAAGGCATTCATCATTTCCTTCAAAGTTTGGTTTTTTCTTTCCGCAATTCCATTAGATTGGGGTGAATACGGGGCCGAGTTTGATGTATTATTCTATTCTCTACACATATTTGTGCAAAGGGAGATTCATATTCTCCGCCCCTATCACTTTTTATCATTTTGATCTTTTTGTCTAACTGATTTTCAACTTCAGTTTTATATTGCCTAAATGCATCTATTGCTTCATCCTTACTATTTAGCAAGTAGACATAACAATATCTAGTGGAATCGTCAATAAAAGTTATGAAATACTTTTTCCCACCACGAGATGGT
>NW_025835139.1:0-1401 GCF_002878395.1 Capsicum annuum
AATTATTATTATTTTTTCAATTAAAACAAGTATCTCTCAAATTATACATTCACCTGAACCAAACATGTAAAGGTTCATCTCCCCATTATTCACACTTCATATGTTAAAACGAATTTTCAAAAATAACACATTCATGTATATAATCTCTCACTCTCTCTCACACGCGCGCTTAAAAGTGTAAAGACCCTTTGAAAAACGGTTTAAACTTTTTGTCCTTCATTAAAAAAACTTTTCTTTAGATAAAAATGTCTTTTCACTATTTTATGTAATTTATTATTTAATTATTTTTATGATGTTAACTAGATTCCTAAATATATCGCACTCCTAAAATATGTGGAAAAAGAGTCAATTAATATTTTTCTTTGTAATGATCAATTACAAAAATACTCTTAAAATAGGATAGAAAAATACTTAGGACTCTATTAGAGAAATACTTCTATAAATATTGAGATGCAAGCTAAACTAGAGAAAGAAACTGGTTTACTTATTGTAAAAATATAATTGATGTTCATCTAACTTTATTCGGTTGCATCTAGATTGATGAATGCTTAATTTTTTAACCCTCAACTTCTTCACTATTTTTCTGAACATAATAGAATTCAAAGTGTGTATATTTATATATGTTTTCATTCAAGTCATTCTTCAGTGTCAAATTTTTTGCTCAGACAAGAATTATTTTTATCAAAACTAAAGCTTTGTGATCACTATTATTGTATTATTTTATTGTGGTTTACACGTCATAGATGAATTTACAGGTGGTAGATGAATGTCGGTTGATTTTGAGAAATTTTTTTAGGTAAAAGTTAGGTTTAATTGTATTGTTTTTATATCATTGTTTTGAGATTTTTTTTTTTGTGTGTGTAAAGTTAAAGTTTAATTGTTTTATATATATATATATATATATATATATATATCGAGTATTTAATGACTACAAATGATGATAGTCAGGCGGATGAATTTAAACATAAATTAAAAATAAAGGAAGTCAATTCTTCATTACTTGGTCCCCTTTGTTGTTGATTATTTCGACTCGGGAAAACAAACGGATTATTTGGTGCTCGTTTTTCCATATCCAATACGGATTAGGCTTTAATTAATAAGATAATTAGCAATTATTAGGAAATAAGGTAATCCTAATTTGAGTTGATAAAAGGTTAATAGTTCATCTATATAAACAGATAAACATTCTAACTATTCTTTCACCCTCAAAATACATCAACTTCAATAGTATTCGTTTATTTTTTTTGAGAATCAACGGAGAAATCAACAAAGAACATCGAAATTGAAAATCCAACCAATGACCCGAAGCACTATTATGTGGCCTTGGGGATGGTGATCGGACTGATTTTAGCATTGGGTGTTATCCAAAGTTTCGTCTTATATCGTCAACCTCACATACTC
>NW_025835140.1:0-3455 GCF_002878395.1 Capsicum annuum
AAAGTAAGTGGTCATTCCAACTTCCCTTGAAATCAATTACACACGCTTTTAGTATATCTTTTAAGGTCTAAATGGTCTTTTATGACTGACCATCTTTCTGAGGATGAAAGGCAGTACTAAGATGAACTAGGTTACCAATACCCTATTAGAATGCTTTCTAAAAGTAAGAGGTGAACTGGGTACCTCTATTTGAGATAATAAACAACAAAATATCATATAATCTGACCAAATCCTTGAGGTAGAGCTTGGTATAAGTCTCATCCGAATAAGAGGTATAAATTAGAAGAAAATGAGCTAATTTGGTCATTATATCTACAATGACCCAAACTGAATCGTGCTGAAGACGAGTTCGAGGCAAACCCGGCATGAAGTCTATGTTCACAACTTGCCACTTCCAAGTAGGAATACTAAACTCCTACATGGATCCACTAGGCTTCTGATACTCTATCTTAACTTGCATATATGTAGGGCACTTAGCAATAAACTCTACAACATATCTCTTCTTCCTAATCTACCAATAGATCTCCTACAAGTTGTGTTTCATCTTTGTGGCCCTTAGATAAATAAAGTAGCGTGCACCATACGCTTCTATAAGAATTCACTGCCTTAAGACGTGTACACCTGGAACACAGAGACGACCCTGACAACACAAAACACCATCTCCCTCTTGGGAGAAAACCTCTACTCTCTGATCTTGAGTGACTCTCTCAACTTGACAAGGCTGGGATCTCTATCTTGCTTTTCTTTTACCTCAGAAATTAGAGATAATTCTAAACTACTCTCAATACATACACCACCCTCTAAAGAATCAACTATGCAAATGCAAAATCTGGCAAGCTGATAGACTTCTTGAGATAACTTCTTCTTACAATCTCCTCATGAGAAACACTACCCATGGATAGCCATTTAAGAGTGTCGGCCACTAAGTTGGCCTTTCCCAGATGATAGAGGACACTTATGTTGTAGTCTTTCAAGAGCTCTAACCACCTTCTCTGACAAAGATTGAGATCTTTTTAAGAAAATACATATGGAAGACTCTTGTGATTTGTGAAGACATCTATATGAACTCCGTAGAGATAATGCCTACAAATCTTCAAAGAAAAGACTATGGCTACTAGCTTAAGATCATAAGTAGGCTAATTTCTCTCATGGGATTTAAGATGTCTTGAGGCGTAGGCTATGACCTTACCATACTATCGAGAAAGCAGACGCAAACTCCTCCCACTCAACTGGCCCTGCATCATCTACCCTCTCTGACTTTCACTACTTGAACCAAGTGTGAGCAACATCCTACAACTGTATGCAGCTAGCTTAGCACTCTCAATAGTAGTCACCCCTATGATTTCTGTCACCTTCTACACCTAATCTAAGAATTCCTGAGGGTCCTTATTATGGGCAGCTACTAACTGAGCAAGAGTGGTAAATGAGGTCCTGAACACCGTATGAGAAACATGATCACCCAAAGGTTATTCGGGTTGAAGGGCTGATTGATTTCTTCTCTTAGGAGGGATATTCTAAAATAGAGAGAAGAAATGGATTAGAGTGAGAGATTGACTTGTGATTATGCTCACTGACATGACATGAAGACTGAAAGAGGGGAAATTATTCCTAAAACATCTTATATCCTCTTGTACATAAATGTGGCATGCAGCACACCCTACACAAGGCTCTACTAGACGTGGCTTTCAGACTTCCTAGGACTCTATTAAACCTTAGGTTCTGATACCCAGTTTGTAATACCCCGATTTGCTGAACAAAAATACTACATAAAATATTAAATAATACGGAAACATGCACTGAAAGGCCATAAGGTTCAATACTGAACATAACATGGATGAGATGATATCTATGAGGTAATACAATACCTAAAACAAAACTGTAAACACTGAAGTCTAAAACATGATAGTATAGATTTAGTTTGAAATCCCCTACTGTCTGAATAATCTGAATAAGGAGTTGATGGGATATGTCCCCAACTAAATCCAACTAATAACCTAGTTAATGAGATAATAAGAAATAATCAGGTCCTCAAATAATGAGGACTCACTTCTAACTCTGAATGCTGAAATTGGAATCTACTACGGATCTAGAGCTCGTGTCTCTAAAGTTATGGTATAAGAGACCATAGCGCAAATGCGTCAGTACTTTGAATGTACTGGTATATATCTGAGGTAGGCTGAATAAATGGGGTTAATATACATGAACAATAATATTAACTGACTAACTATTTATGAGTGTGAGAATACATGCATGGGACATAACAACTGACACTAATACAGTGATAACATGATTACTAAATTTGAATATAACTAATAACATGAGTGACTATATTCAAAAGTCCTGAATCTGATGGAACTATCTGAGTTCCATACTATGTTTGAGTTGACTGTATCTGACAGCCCTAAATTCTGAAGAACTATCTGAGTTCTTTACTAAGACTGATACTGAGACTGTAGGAGGTAGTCATCTAACCGACATGCCCTAAATGATACATTATTGCTGAATTAGGGTCAAACCTATGCCCTGATAGGAAGGGTGCCAATACCAATCCACTGGTAAGGACAACATGTGAGTAACCCTAATATAATAGGAAACTCTAGTGAGAATGGTGGGAAACCTCATATAGCAGGCTAAGCCACCTCATGTACCCTCATATAATAGGCTATGATGTCTCAACCTACGATGGTTACATAGTTATAGAATGCAAGGATTGCTTTTAAGAATCACACCCTCATATAATAGGTGAGTTCCCATCCTTGGGTTTACTCGATGCTAATTTATACTCCCATCTAAATAGACACTGAACATATTTTACTGAACTGAACATGGATGGAGTTACTGAATTTCGTTGACTGACAAAATATCACTGATATCTAACAACTGACTAATTTTAAGAGATCATGGAGATTTCCTAAGTCATAAGACTGTTTGAAGTATAAGGATTCATAGCTTGAATAAGCGTATCGTGGAAACATGACATGGCTCTAAGCACACAACTAATGCTTCGGGTATAAGTACCCCTAGGACCCGATGGAAGGAAATTGACCAAGCATAACTTACTTGAACTTATAACTAACATCATAATCCATAACACATTTATAGAATCATTCCATCAAAATATGTGATAGGCATAACTTTTACATACATGGGGATTTTATGATATCATACTAGTTGGGCATTATCCGTTCATTAGGCATTTAATCAAACATATGGTAGGCATAGCATATGTAGAGAACATTATACAACAGCTAATCATCATGATTCATCTCTAATTTCATCATCTAGGATTTATTCATAGGTTTACATGAATATACATCTATACAAACCAATTCTACATAAAATTAATCATCCAACATTGATTTGAATTCAAGTAATCATTCTCAACATAAACAAAACAAGCCCAACATGAAATTCATAAAGAAATCCATAAACTTAAACTTAGAAAAGAGATTCTT
>NW_025835141.1:0-2046 GCF_002878395.1 Capsicum annuum
TTGAGGAGCAAAGAGATAACTTTGGTTAAAGTGTTATGGAAAAATCAGAAAGTTGAAGGAGCAACTTAGGAATCAGAAGGTGACATGCGAGATAGATATCCAAATCTATTTGATCCTGTGAATGACGAAATGGAAGGTACAATCCTTGCTTTATTCTTTTATGGTCTTAGTATACCTTAAATTGTGTTTGTCTGTGTTCCGTGTCATCATTTAGGGACGAATGATCCCAAGGGGGAGATAATGTAACACCCCGCATCATCCATGCGTTAGCTCGTGGTAATATGCTCTTAGAGTTAAATGACTAGAATAGTGTCAAAGAGACTTTGTCTTATTTTTTTGACTTCCAAAGTGAGTAAAGTTTAAACCATATATAATTTCCTTTGACTTTTTATCATGTGGTAAATTGAATGAGCTTTCCGTCGATATAAGATTCATCCAAATCCGATACCAGGGCAAGAAGTTATGGCTAATTTAAGTCCTAATCGTAAAACACCGTCATTTTGGTGCTTGGCACATCACAAAGGGGGGTCTATTTAGTAATTTACAAATTCCAGTAGCCTATCGTGATTGTGGCGTATTGCGCTGAAGTTTTAGGTCCCAACCAGTGGGACAACGCGATGGCTCTGCGACACGGTGACCCTAAGAATCCCATTCGTCAATTTCCAGTGAGCCACCGAGATTGTGGCGCGTCGCGGTGGCCCATAAAATTGTGCTCCCAGTTATATTTAATTATTCCATCTCATTAAGGGTATATTAGGTATTTTCCATCCCCTTATTATCTTAAACACGAAATTATAATCTCAAGTGACCACATAATTCATATTTTCTTCAAAAATTTACAAGAACACTCTCTAGGGTTTCAAACTAAAAACCCAAATAACTTAAGATTCAACCGTGTGTTTTCGAAACTAATTGAAGATCTGGAATCCCCAAACCATAGGCTTCAAGAATCATTCATCAACTTCCTAAATTCAGGTACGTGGGGTTTATCCTAAAAACTACAAGGGCTTAAAACCATTAGAGCATGATTTTTAAGATTTTATGCATGAATTTCAAAGGGGTTTTAGAATCTATAATCTAAATTACGTACTTCAAATGTTTTAATGTTACTATTGTTTTGACCTTGTGGTACTATCCCCCAAATTGATTTACATATATACATATATGTATGGGATTTAAGATTTAAGATTGTTTGAGAGCATAAATTATGAACTTCCTCTCTTGTATTGGATTAAAGCTTATGGTTTTGTTGGAAAATAGTTGAAATGCATGTTTTATGATTTGAAAGATGTTTTCTCAATGTCCTTGTACTTGAATATGATTTTAAATTGTTGAGAGGGTGTTTCTTCATATAACTATGTGATGTTAACGAGAAAGAATTATATGAGATTGAGACTTTTAACATGACCACGTTTATTTACTGAATCCTTGATAAAGAGAATTAACTACATGGTTTTACATGAGTTTCTTGAAAGAATTATTGATATGGTGGTCCTGAACTTCATGATTTGAAAATGGAGATATAAATTGCTATAAATGACTTAGAGAATGGGACTTGCAAGTCAATGGTATGACGATGCCATAGATGTGTATATGCCATGATAGAGTTAAAGATTTCAGAGTATGTTTTCAGAGCATGCATGTTTAAAGAACTAAAAATAGGCATAAAGAGGGTTAGGTGGTTTCCCAAATAAGGCATAAATTCAAGTAACTCTTAGCCTGAAACCATATTTGTCGATACGGGTAGATTATTATGGTACGCTGGCGACGGTCATGTGGCGTAGTAGATTCAGAGACTCCGACCCTTGCAGCACACTTGAGTTGGGGGCTGGCTGCCGAGTTAATGGAAGATCCCATATAGCCTATGGAATTACAGATTGTAGGGTACACCATCTAGCTCAGAAGTAAGACAAAGAGTGTCACAGATTTCAGATGTTTTCACAGAATCTTTTAACACGCCCATGTGATTTCTTACTATATGATATGTTTATGAACTGCTTTAAATTTCTCTCATATATGTTGAATATAAATGATTATTTTGGATTT
>NW_025835142.1:0-1256 GCF_002878395.1 Capsicum annuum
TAGATTATGTGGGACTTATGTCCCCCATAAATGGGTTAGTAAGTCCCTTTACCTAGTGTTTTCTGAAATTTTTAATGTTTTTACAATGTTCTAAGTATTTTCTCATGCTTTACAACTAAAAAAATGAAAACAACATAAACACTAAAACAGTGGTTTGCCACTCACCCAACATTTGATTTTACATTGCATCATGGTGTGGCTATGTGGATTACTAAGACTTCACCAAAAAACCCATGGGTTTCCTCTCATGAAGTTCCATATATAACATCGCAAAATGACTTGATTGCCTTGGCTACTAAGACTTTGCCAAGGCATAGATCAACATAAAAATTTCACTTCATTAATATTCCATATATGATGCTTGACACACTGCCCGTTCACCTTGAAATGGATTTCACCAACTCATTTTATTTCAATAGCACCATGCGGGAATAGCCTAAGCACGGTGAATTTTTCATACAACCCAGACTTCAACTTTCCTAGAAACAAACGAAGTATTGAATTATATAACAAGACCATATCACTGGGTGCAAACACCCTTTACTCATTCTTCTTGTCAGGATATACCTTTATTTTTCTTTGTAAATAGACAAAGTCTTAAATGCTCAAAGACAGAATTCATCCAACTCATTCACTTTGCTCATCCTTGAACTACTGCATCACACCACTTAAAATTTATCTTTTTCAATGCTTATAGTTCCTTGTGCTCAAGTTTGACCAGCAAGTGTCATGCCTTGAAATACACAAACTGATATGGAGAGTCACCTATGAGGTTCTTAAAAGATGTCTAATAGGCCCATAAAGCATCATCTAACTTCCTTGACCAATTAGTCCTGTTGGCATTCACGATCTTCGCCTATATAGACTTGATCTCATGATTGGAGACCTAAACCTACCTACTTATTTGTGGATGTTAAGGTATTTCCCCCTTATCTTCACATCATATTTTTTAAGAAGGTCCATAAACAAATGATTAAAAAAGTGAGACCCCCATCACAAATAATAACACGTAGTGTGCTAAATTGAGAAAAGATGTTCTTCTTTAAAATTATGGTGACACTTCTTCCCTCATTTTTTGGAAGCGTAACCACCTCCACCCTTTTAGTAACATTGTTGACTACCACCAGAATATAATTCATCCCATGATCTCACAAATGAACCAATGAAATCAATTCTCCAAACATCAAATGACTCTAACTAAAAAATAGGTGTCACAAGGAATTCATATTTCTGCAAAATATAACCCTACCTATGAC
>NW_025835143.1:0-1251 GCF_002878395.1 Capsicum annuum
TCAGTTAATCTCAGCTAATCTCAGTAATCTCAGTACTCAGTGATATCGGAAACTTCAGAAATTCTAGTGTTCTCCGTAACTTTAGTAATATCCGTAATTTAGTACTCTAAAAAATTGCAATAACTCAATACTCAGTAAGATCAGTGCTCTCATAAACTCAGTTTAGTTCTGCTAAACAATCCCACTAACATTAGTTTAGTTAATTAGTTTAGTTCTGCAAATCAGTTCAGTGTCTTTCATTTGGGAGTAGGATTTAGCATCGAGTGAACCCAAGGATGGGGACTCACCTATCACAGTCAGAGGGTGTGATTCCTAAAAGAAATCCTTGCATTTCAGAACTACGTAGCCAGCGTAGGTTGAGATGTCCCTACCCATAGGGCTAATGCATCTCCTTTGAGTTTACTTGATAGCAGGGCAGATGGAATGAGCTCCAAAATAGAATAGAGTTTACTCACATTTTGTCTCTACCCTTGGCATGGTATTGACACCGTTCCAATTAGGGCAAAGATTGGACCCCACCAGTTCAGTTTTGGGGCATGTCGGTTTGATGATTACCTCCCACAGTCTCAGTTTCAGTTTTAGTCTCAGTTTAAGTAATAGACTCAGATAGTTCTTCAAAATATCAGGACTGTCAGATACAGTTGACTAAGATACAATACGGAACTCAGCTAGTTTGACCATATTCAGGACTATAAGATACAGTCACTTATGTTATCATTATTACCAGTTCTCTGAACTTATATTACCAGTATCCATCTTCATGACTGTCAGACACGGTCAAGCATATTTGTTCCTCATATTCGTGGCTGCCAGATATAGTCAATCAGATTAATACTTTATAATTAGACTGTCAGATACAGTCGATCGGACCAGTCCTTCATAATCAAGACTGTCATACGCAGTTATTCATATATCAGTAACATAGCACTAGTCCCTCAGTATTTAGTAATACAGTGTTAGTTCCTCACTTATTAGTGATTGTCAGTAAAGTCATGATGTCAGTATTCAGATTCAGTAGTTAGTATCATCACGAGTTTAGTTATAGTTTCTCATGTATATATGTATTCTTACGTTCATCACATCCACAAGTATATTACCTTATAATAGAACACATTTATTATATTCTGATAAATTATCGGTTATATATTACATTATTATGACTGCAATAGTAGCATAATATCATTATCCAAGAGTATGATATATATATATATATATATATATATATATATACACACACACACACACACACAT
>NW_025835144.1:0-1033 GCF_002878395.1 Capsicum annuum
TTAATAACGCATGTGACGATGGGGCCCAATGCGTACCCGACTTGCATTATTAAAGTTTTCTTTCTTATCCTTTATCAAAAAGTGTCGGCCAATTATACTTAGGCCACGTAGCAGTTTTAGAACCACTCCTTCATGTAAATTTTGCCTATAAAAGACACACATTTTGTAGTAGAAAAATCAGAGTGAAATCAACCAACCTAAAAACTTGCCTGAAATGTTAAAACCTTTCCTCCCAAAAAACTTGTCTAACCCAATCGTTCTTGTGTAAACTTTGTAACATCGTGGTTTAAATAAAAGCTTCAAGTTTTCTATTCGATCTTTAGGGGGTTCCCGAAAGGGAAACCTCTCTCCTAGTTACTTCATGTAAGTTCTTATTTCCATATTTTCCCCACAAAAATATTTATATTCATGTTCTTATATATGTTTTAAATAGTTTTTATTTTGCCTAACCATGTAAATTAAACTGTCTATAACCTTCTTACCCTTAGTATATGGTTCGCCTCTTAATTTCTTAGTATCAACGATGGATTAACCTGTAAATTCCTAGAAATTCTGGCTTTTTTAGTCCAAAAGGTTTGCACAATAGACAAAGGACGATTGTTAGCTGCCAGATAAAAATTTTCTGGGGTGTGGTTAAAGAAGTACGATGTTAAGAACATAGATTAAGAGGAAGAGATGAACAGGGTAAAAAAAAAAAAAACTCTGGGGAAAATAAGAATGAAAACATGAAGAAACAGTAGGAAAGAGGGAGTACTGAGTAGGTTTTTACAAACTGATATAACATTCGTCACTAAAAAATTGAAATTTACCATTGGCTTTATCGAAACGGTTTTTTAGCATTAGTTTGTTTTTGGACTATTTTATTTTAATTGAAATATTTTACTTTTTTGAAATATCCGACTATTTTGGTTGAACTAAAAATTGAATCAGACAAAGAAAAATTTTATTTTTGCAAGCTTGATTTGATTCCGGATTGTACCAAAATCAGAGGAAGAAGAAGAAATTTTGGTTAATTTGGTTTGATTCTTGGAAG
>NW_025835145.1:0-1345 GCF_002878395.1 Capsicum annuum
CTGAGCCATAAAGCATTAAGCATGATCTTTCATTAAAATATAGTTCAAACCACCCAAACATGTAATTTAATAAAGAGAATTTATGTTCCGAAAACATAAGTCAAAACTATGAAAATTCTCATCCTTTCAATAAACAAGTGGTGGTCATGTAATCTTTTGGCAAACCATGCTACTCTTTGTTATATGCATATTCAACATTTATCAACATGCATAACCCTCTCTTTTTATTTTAAAATCATACTCAAGTCATAGCATAAATCAAGACATTTCATATCATACTTTCAAGATGCAATTTAGAACAATTCATATCATATGAAAGATGGGAAAAATCATAACAAGAGAGGGGTTCATTATAATCATTCTCTCAATTGAATATTCATCCTTAAAACACATGCTTACATATATATATAATTTCAAATCAATTTGGGGGAAGGCCTAAAGACCAAAACGATATCATCAATGCTTTTAAAACATGAATATATTCATAAATCTGAAAAATTCTTTCTTAAAATCAAGATTTCTATACCTATGAGATTTTAGGAAAACCACGTGTACCTTAAATTAGAAGCTTTGAATGCAATCCAACTTTTGGGATGCTATATGTACGATTGGTGGGTGCATCTTGTAAGCCTCGCAATGGGAATTCCAAATCTTGAAGAATTATTGAAAAGCTACGGTTAAATCTTAAGATATTTGGGTTTTTAGTTTGAAACCCTAGGGTGAGTTCTTGATGAATTTGAGAGAAGAGAATCATATTTTGGTGTTTTGGGAGTTTAATCCCATGTTATAGATGGATAAGGGATGAAATATACCTATTTTTCCCTTAAAAATGCGGAAACAGAACTTGAAATTGTGGTGCGTACGATAGGACATGCGTCGCACGCTTATCGCATGATGCTACCATCCCAGTCACTAAAATGACCATAACTTTTCTCTTGGGTATCATATTTAGGAAAAATTACTATCGTTGGAAAGCTAATTCGAAGAGATTTCATTTGATATATAGTAGGCCACCTAGTTCGTCATATACAAGGAGTTATGGTCGATTGAAGTTGACTCAAGTTTTGACGCTCACTAGAACTTGAACGATAGGAAAGCTTTCAACTTTACCTTGAGTTAGGGGACCTCTATGATCTCAATTCATGCTCAAATTTTTTCCCACACTACATAATTGATTAACATTCCAAATTTGCAAGGATCTTTGGCTTTTGGATCATCTACTCATAGAAATGATAGTTTTTTGTTCTAGCCCAAAATGCGAGGTTTTACATTATCTCTCCCTTGGGATCATTCGTCCCTGAATAATGGGTAGGAATGTTTAAGTCTTAAAGGTATGGAATAACAT
>NW_025835146.1:0-1025 GCF_002878395.1 Capsicum annuum
TAGATAGATAGATAGATAGATAGATGGTATAATGTTAACAACCCAAAATCTTATTCCACTTTTGGACCTTTAATATCACACATAACCTAAACTTATCTCTTACATGACCTTAAGGGAATCGAAATTCCCAAGAAATCTCCGTTTTTAAGCAAATGATCAACACAAGGATTCCACCTTATCCAAGAATTCCACCTTGCTAAAGACTCTCAAAGAGGCTACAAAGTATATTCTCAAAAATCTTCCCAAAAATGACCTAATTAGGTTCTATTTATACCTAGGTTAACTTATTACAAATAACTAAAAAAATCCTTGTAAATGGCGGATGAACAGTGAACGAGGATGAACAGTGAACAATTTTGGAGTTTGTGGGACTTGTTCTCTACACTTCAAAGCTTGTTCCTTGGATGGCAAGCCCCCTAAGCTCGAGTCTTGATGCATTGGACCCCGATCATGATCATAGTCGTATCACTTCGTGATATTTTGTATGCGGATATAAATGGAGTATTATCAGTTTGGCGGGTGAAAACTTTGTCTGTTCACCCGGCGTGTATTATATTAGTTCTATGTAGGATGTAAATAGGGCTTCTTCTACTACTACTACAGTTGTGACCGTATCATAACAAGGCTTGTAAATATTTTTGTGTTATAAATAAAAACTCTCCTGTTAAAAAAAAAAAAGAAAGGGTAGAAGAATCCTTGACCATTGACCAAAGCACTAAATATGCCACAACACCTTATTTAGGACCCGATATATAATTATTACATATTTCTTTTTTCTTTTTTTGTTATGTTTTTCTACTATATAGAAATGTGAAGAAGGAATGACCAAGGGAAATAACATAATTTCACACTAGCAAATATCCTACATCCTAGCTCTAGAACAATCTATATTTCTTATACTCAATCCACACAAACAATCGGTATACTATTTCACTTTTCTCCATATATCTAGAAGAATCAACATTTGTTGAAGTCATCCTTGCTATCATTCTTCCTCATGTTGGTGTTTTCCTCTGTTATGGCTA
>NW_025835147.1:0-1958 GCF_002878395.1 Capsicum annuum
CCTGCACTTAATCATTTTCAACCTACCAAGTCACCAAGCATAACCACATTCAAAATAAAAAAATCACCTTTAAAGTCTCCGCACTTAATCATTTTCAACCTACCAAGTCACTAAGCATAACCACATTCAAAACAAAAAAACACCTTTAAAGTCCCTACACTTAATCATTTTCAACCTACCAAGTCACCAAACATAACCACATTCAAAATAAAAAATGAAAAACAAGACCAACAAGATGTCAACAACAATGCTAGTGAATCGAACGAGGCCACACACGACTTTACTAGACTTCAATATGAACAATAACAAGAAGATAACAACAACGCTAGTGAATCAAACAAGGTCACACACGGCTTCACTAGACTTTAATATGAACAATAACAAGACTTCATTATAAGAAAATACACAGAAATCAACTTACCTTTGCTTGACGTAAATTAAAGTGAAAGAGATAAGTGGTCACCGAAAAAAATAGCAAAGCAATCCTTTTACCGAATTCGAAATCTGTCAAATAGTAAAATTATTACAAAGAATAAACTTTCGCTTAAATAATTACAACAATTTAGTAAAGGAATAGGAATAAGATTTCTCCCAAAAAAAAATTAAACAATTAATGAGTAAAATGGAGAAATAAGTGTCAACACTAACCAAAATTTAGGTAATTCAAAATCAAATTAATGTAGGAACAAGCCTAAAATTAGCTAATTCAATTTCAAATTCCAAAAATTAGCTAAAATCTAGCTAAATAAAACAAATATCCAAACCCTAGAACTCAAACCACAACCAATTGACGAAATTAACACTAAGATATTTGTATGTAGACCTTTAACACTTCTAGATATTAAAAAACGAGTTTGTGGATACAAAAATAAGCTAAATTTAGTTAATGAGTTGTAGTTAATTGTTACCTTGCGCAAAATTGAAAGTTAGGATGGAAGAGTCCTTGAAAATTTGATCAAGGCCAAAAAGAATCCAAGAAGCTGAGTAGAAACTTCCTTGAAAGAGAAAGAACAATGGATATTAGAGGGTTTAATGTTAAAGTGTGAGATTTGGAGGGTTTTGGAGTGTTGTTGCTGTTTTGGACGGGTGAAATGGGTGAGTTTTTGGAGTGTTTTGTGTTTTATTATGTATTACAGATCGGCTCGGGTTAAAGAATTATATATCTTTTTAATTATTACGAAAACCGACCACATGTGGTTGGTTTTCATAATAATTAAAAAAATATTTTTGAAATTAAAGTTTAATAATTTAATAAATTACAAAAATAAATTAATAAATTAAAATTATTTTTTAACAAATTAAAATTTTTATAAATTCTATAATATTTATAACAACATTCAATTAATTTAATATAATTCGTATACATATAAATACACAGTACATACACTGTGTATGGGACCAGGACAACTTCCAATTGATTTAATACAATTCGTATATATATAAATCAGATAAGTAGTTATTTTATCATCATATTAACATGAGTAGTATATTTCTTCAATCGTATAATAATATCAATGAATTTTAAAAATTATGATAAATTTTTGGTTAATTAGATTTTAAATACGATATTATATATATGTATCGTAATACTAGTCTTATGTTATTACAACTTCAACAACATATGCGTGTCTACATTGACCCAAAATAGTATATCTACTTCCTCAATAGTATGATATATATCAACGTATCATTCAAACTATTTTGATATATAGATTCAGTTATCTAGCTTTCGATTACTACATACGTCACTTTACGAGATATACGTATATATATATATGTTCAATTGTCTATCAGCTTTCACATACGTACTATAAAAATCACATACACAATTCTACTACCTCATAATAATATACAACGTATTTCACAAAGATTCAGATGAATTATAGATTACATTATCTAATGTCATTAATATACCTTCACTGTATAATATGTATATACTATATATATATATATATATA
>NW_025835148.1:0-1053 GCF_002878395.1 Capsicum annuum
ATGAAATCTTATGTAAATACCCTCTCACTACTAGAAAACTGCTTATTACCTGGGGATTTTACCTAGGGAATAATATCGCAGGAAATACATGCGGATTTACCTACAAAATTATTAAATTTGTCAATATTAAAATATATTACCTGCGAACTATATATTTGCAACAAATTCTACAGGTAAATTTGGCACCATATTACACAAATTTCGTACTTGCGACATTACTTGGAGAAATATATCAGTGGATATTTTATCTCTAGGTAAATCCGCAGGTATATAGACAAATATATATATTTTGTAAATCCGTAGAAAAATCCTCAGGTATATCCTACGGATTTACTTAGAGATATTTTGATGGAAATTTATGTAATGGATTTTATTATCTGGGAAATTATTTGGGGATTTTATGTTGTGAATTTTGCTGGGGATTTACCTGTGAAATTATTACTTGCGACATTACCTGGGAAAATATATCGGCGGATATTTTATCTCTAGGTAAATCCACAGGTATATGAACAAAATATATATTTTTTAAATCCATAAAAGAATCCCCAGGTAATTTATCCTACGGATTTACTTAGAGATTTTTTGGTGGAAATTTATGTAATGGATTTTATTACCTGAAAAATTATTTGGGGATGTTGTGCTGCGAATTTTGTTGGGGATTTATTCTTGAAGATTTATCTACAAAATTATTACTTGCGATATTACCTGGGGAAATGTATCGGCGGGTATTTTATCTCTAGGTAAATCCGTAGGTATATGAAAAAATATATATATTTTTTAAATCCATAGAAAAATCCCCAGGTAAATTATCCTATAGATTTACTTAGAGATATTTTGGTGGAAATTTATGTAATGGATTTTATTACCTGAGAAATTATTTGGGGATGTTGTGCTGCAAATTTTGCTAGGGATTTATTCTTCGCGATTTACCTGCGAAATTATTACCTGTGACATTACTTGGGGAAATATATCGGTGGGTATTTTATCTCTAGGTAAATACGCAGGTATATGGACAATATATATATATATATATATATATATATATATATATAT
>NW_025835149.1:0-1251 GCF_002878395.1 Capsicum annuum
TAACTTAGCCTCTTTCTTAGCTAACTTATACTCCTCTATACTAACCCGTTTTTCTTCTTCATCCCTACTCTCCACCAACTTAACATAAGCCGCCTTCTTCGTCTCCACCTGCTTCTTAACATCTTCATTCCACCACCAATCCCTTCGATACCGGCCCAACCAGCCCCTCGAGACACCCAACACTTCTTTAGCAGATTCTTTGATGCATCCCACTGTAACACCCCGTACTTAATTACGTGCATTAGCCATTATTATATGTGTTGGAGTATATGTATTGATCCTAAGTTAGGTATATATGAGTTTAAGTATGAGTATTGATTATTTTGAGATGGTTTCAAGTGTATAATTTGATTATATGTGTATAGGAATCGACTTTATTTATACCAGAATTTTCCCGTCGATGGTTCCATAAGAAGGTTATTGAATAAGCTTTCTAACGATATAAAGATTTCTAAAAACGGATAAGTTTTGGATATAATCGAGCACGTTCGAAACTATAAAACGGTGGCCGGGATGTGTGAACAGTAAATGTGCAGGAAAATTTCCTACACACAAACTACTGAGGCCTGCCAGTTTTTTGGGTCAACTTTGAACGATCATAACTCCCTCAATATAATGAACTGGGAGAGATACCATATATCAAAAGAAAGATCTTTGAGTCTTCTTTCCAATTCAATTGGTTTCATCCAAATCCAACATCTGAGTAAGGAGTTATACTCGTTTTACTTCATCCTCTCAAAATAGATTTTTAGGGTCAACTTCAAACGATCATAACTCCCTGTACAAGACGAACTGGGTGGTCTACTTTATATGAAATGAAATATCTTTGAATTATCTTTCTAGCGATACCAATTTCACCCAAATCCGATATCGGAGCAAAGAGTTATGGCCGATTTACTTTGGCCTATTAAAACAGTCCACCATGGACAGATTCGGATTTACTTAAATTTTTAAGGGCAATATGGTCATTTTTCATCACCTCATGAACGAAAATTGGTCATTATATACATATACTTAGCCTCATATCCATTATTTATTATCCATTATTGAAGACTAAGAAACCCTAGCCAAATTTCAACTCCAATTATCGTGTGATTCAACCGTAGAAAATCCAAATTGATTCCGTAGTTGTGTTCACTATCTCAAGGGCTTCGAGAAGCACCCCTTATTTGTGCCAACAGGACTTCGAAATCAAAAGGGCCATTTTATGGTAAGGATGTAAATTATGTTGGTGTTATTTATATGGATATG
>NW_025835150.1:0-1169 GCF_002878395.1 Capsicum annuum
AATGATACGACTTATGATGATGATGATGTTTATATTATGAACAAATCAATTCCAGGTATTGCATACATTATGACCAGTTCAATTTTGGGTATTTATTATATTATGACCAGTTCAATTTCAATTATTGATTATATTATGTTGTGTAACACCCCGTACTTAATTACGTGCATTAGCCATTGTTATATGTGTTGGATTATATGTATTGATCGTAATTTAGGTATATATGAGTTTAAGTATGAGTACTGATTATTTTGAGATGGTTTCAAGTGTATAGTTTGATTATATGTGTATAGGAATCGACCTTATTTATACCAGAATTTGCTCGTCGATGGTTCCATACGAAGGTTATTGAATAAACTTTCCAACGATATAAAGATTTCTAAAAATGGATAAGTTTCGGATATAATCGAGCACGTTCGAAACTATAAAACGGTGGCCGGGATGTTGTTCATTGTGAACAGAAAATGTGCAGGAAAATTTCCTGCACACAAACTACTGAGGCCTGCCAGTTTTTTTGGTCAACTTTGAACGATCATAACTACCTAAATATAATGAACTGGGAGAGGTACCATATATCACAAGAAAGATCTTTGAGTCTTCTTTCCGATGCAATTGGTTTCATCCAAATCAAACATCTGAGTAAGGAGTTATACTGGTTTTACCTCAGCCTCTCAAAACAGAATTTTAGGGTCAACTTCAAACGATCATAACTCCTTGTACAGGACGAACTGGGTGGCCTAATTTATATGAAATGAAACACCTTTGAATTATCTTTCTAATGATACAAATTTAACCCAAATCCGATTTACTTTAGCCTATCAAAACAGTCCACCATGGACAGATTTGGATTTACTTAAATTTTTAAGGGCAATATGGTCATTTTCCATCACCTCATGGACGAAAATTGGTCATTATATACATATAATTAGTCTCATATCCATCAAATTATTTAAAATAAGAAACCCTAGCCTAATTTCAACTCCAAATATCTTGTGATTCAACCGTAGAAAATCCAAATTGATTCCGTAGTTGTGTTCACCATCTCAAGGGCTTCGGGAAGCACCCCTTATTTGTGCCAACAGGACTTCGAAATCAAAAGGGCCATTTTATGATAAGGATGTAAATTATGTTGGTGTTATTTATATGGATATGTATATATATATATATAT
>NW_025835151.1:0-1313 GCF_002878395.1 Capsicum annuum
ATTAAAACATGAAGGATTAAATAATAACAGTAATTTCATGATAACATAGTATAGAATCATAGTTCATGGAGATTTATGGGTGAAATCACAATTTAAAACATAATAACTTGAAGAGATCAAAATTTTATGATTTAAAAGGGTTGCTTGGACTCCATGGATGAAAGGGATCCATGGATGAACATCTAACATACCTAGGATAGTGAATTTCTTGAAGTTCTGGGTATGCGTGTCAAGTGGGCCGAGCCGGATCAACCTGAAACCAACCTGTTAATTTTAACCGATTTGTGGGTTGTGCTGGTTCCGGGCAGGGTTAAGTGGGCCGGGCCAATTTTGGGTCCAACAGAAATTTTTTTAAAAAAAACCCTGAACCGGTCCACTTAGCCCTATCCAGTCTAACCCACCTAATTCCGGTCAAACTCGATTAAAAATTCGGTCAAAACCGATCAAAATACAAAAAAATTAGTTTTTTTCTAATATACACTATATATACCCACCTATATACATTTTAAATACATTAAACAATATATTAGAATTTAAAAAATATATACACATATACACAATTACCCCACTAGGTGGGAATATACTGGGTTTGTTGTTGTTGTTGTATACACATATATACACAATTACACATATATACATAACATTCAATATATACTTCTATACATACTAGTTTAAATAAAACATATACTACAATATATATATATATATATACACTTCAATATATATATATATATATATATATATAGTTATATACTAATTTATAAAACATATACACACGTGACATATATACGTTAAATATATACGTCTATGGAAGATATACACACACACATATATATACCATTCAATATATATGTACTACTTTAAATAAAATATACTACAATATATATATACTACAGTATATATAAATATACTACAATATATATATATATATAGTTACATAGTTATATACTAATTTATAAAACATATACACATGCATACGTTAAATATATACGTCTATAGAAGATATATACACATATATGCGCACCATTCAATATATATATACTACTTTAAATAAAAAATACTACAATATATATACACTACAATATTTATATATATAGTTATACTAATTTATAAAACAAATACACATGTATACATTAAATATATACGTTTATAGAAGATATATACACACACATATATATATATACCATTCAATATATGTACTACTTTAAATAAAACATATACTACAATATATATACACTACAAAATTATATATATATATATATATATATATATTTATTTATATACTAATTTATAAAACATATACACATGTATAC
>NW_025835152.1:0-1238 GCF_002878395.1 Capsicum annuum
TTATATGATGACTCACATGTGTTATTGTGCTTATTTCATCCTCTCATGATTATGATGATTTTCTTCGGGCTATGTGAGTCTTTCATACATCCTGCATATTTCTTATAAATATTTATGATGATAATGTTTATACAACTGCATACACCCCCATATACTCGGTTCCTTTCTATGGTACTGACCCACATCTTCGGATGTGGGCTGTATTTTCTCAGAATGTAGGTTTAGGTGCTCAGTTCCAGGTTTGACAGTGATTCTTTAGGCACGCTATTCTACATCCTCTATAGTGAGTCCTCATGTTCTAAGGACGTGATGTCTGATGCTGGTTTCACGGAATTATTTACATTTGATAACTGAGAATGAGTCTGTTAGGGCATGTCTCAATGGCTCGCTGGTTTTATTGATTTTCTTAGAGGCTTGTCAGACTAGTATAGATGTTGGGAGTTGACTAATAAGTCGTATTTTGTTATCTTTCTGAAATACTTTTATTCTTCGATGATGATTACTCTGTTGATATTTGAGGGTTATTTATGGAAACCACGTTGATTTGTGTTGTACTGAATGAAAATGGCTCAAAGGGTTAGCTTGGGGCTACTCGTAGCCTCAAGCAATGTGTGACGCTTCGGGACCCATTTTTTGGGGCGTTACAAACTTGGTATCAGAGCCTAAGTTTTTAAGGTGTCCTAGGGAGTCTGACAAGCTGCGTTAAGTAGAGTTTTAATCATCGATGTGTAGCATGCCACATCAATGAGCAAGAGGCTACAAGACATTTTAGGAAAAAGTGTGATTCTTTCTTTCAGAATTCTATCGTGATTAAAGTGTCTCTCTCTGTTATTGATTCGTGCTCTCCTCATTCAAAAATATGCCTTTATTGATTGTAGGACCCGAGTGGTCAAGTTTTAGTTTCCGGGTGCATCCGTGTTTACGTGGTCTGGGAATTCTGTGTCACCCAAGAGTCATTTTATCTCTTACCTCAAAGCTAGAAAGCTTATTTCCAAGGGGTGTATTCACCATTTGGTTAGAGTCAACGACACTAAGTTTGAGACTCCAACTCTCCAGTCTATTAACGTCGTCAATGAGTTTTCTGATGTCTTTCTGGATGATCTCCCAGGGATACCTCCTGATAGAGAGATAGAGTTCAGGATTGATCTTCTTCCTGATACTCAGCCCATTTCTCTTCCTCCTTACCATATGGCCCCTGTAGAACTTAAGGAGTTGAAAGAGCAACTCAAAGATCTACA
>NW_025835153.1:0-1008 GCF_002878395.1 Capsicum annuum
TTCTTGATGAACTGAAAGTGATTGACAAATTAGATGATGACTCACATTTGTTATTATGCTTATTTCATCCTCTCATGATTATGATGATTTTCTTCGGGCTATGTGAGTCTTTCATACATCCTGCATATTTATTATAAATATTTATGATGATGATGTTTATAAAACTACATACACCCCCATATTCTCAGTTCTTTTCCATGGTACTGACCCACATCTTCGGATGTGGGCTACATTTTCTTGGAATGTAGGTTCAGGTGCTCAGTTCCAGGTTCGATAGTGATTCTTTGGTCATGCTGTTCTATATCATCTGTCATGGTGAGTCCTTATGTTCTGAGGACATAATGTCTTATGTTGGTTTTATAGAATTGTTTACATTTAATAACTGAGTATGAGTTAGTTGGGTCATGTCTCAATGACTCGCTGGTTTTGTTGATTTTCTTAGAGGCTTATCAAACTAGTATAGATGT
This sequence comes from Capsicum annuum, assembly GCF_002878395.1. NCBI lineage: Eukaryota > Viridiplantae > Streptophyta > Magnoliopsida > Solanales > Solanaceae > Capsicum > Capsicum annuum. Next base: position 468 of record NW_025835153.1, read on the forward strand.
TGGAAGTTGATTAATAAGTCATATTTTGTTATCTTTCTGAAATTCTTTTATTCTAGAATGATGATTACTGTGTTGATATTTGAGGGTTATTTGTGGAAACCCCATTAATTTATGTTGAACTAAATGAAAATGGCTCAAAGGGTTAGCTTGGGGCTACTCGTAGCCTCAAGCACCATGTGACGCTTTGGGACCCATTTTTTGGACCGTTACAAACTTGGTATCAGAGCATAAGGTTTTAAGGTATCCTAGGGAGTCTGACAAGCTGCGTTAAGTAGAGTCTTGATCATCGGTATGTAGTGCACCACATCTATAAGCAAGAGAATATAAGACATTTTAGGAAAAGGTGTGATTCTTTCTTTTAGAAGTCTATCATACTTAAAGTGTCTCTCTCTTTCAAAAATATGCCTCCACGTCGAGTGAGAAGAAATAATGATGGTCTGGGAATTCTGTGTCACCCAAGAGTCATTTTATCTCTTACCTCAAAGCTAGAAAGCTTATTTCCAAGGGGTGTATTTACCATTTGGTTAGAGTCAAAGACTCT
>NW_025835154.1:0-1718 GCF_002878395.1 Capsicum annuum
GTGGAAATACAGTTCCAACATTCTGCTATACATTGTCCACATCTGTAACAAGATTTTGAGAGTAACTAGTTACACTTAATACCTTAAGCTGGAATGCACGATTCCATCAAGATCAATATTTACATCAGAATCAACACATATAGATGCACTAAAAGACTCCTATTGAGTCTTTGCACAATATTTAAAATCTTATAGGACTCAATCGGAAAGGACTATATCATGTAGATTCAAAACTTTTTGCACTTGAATCAGCCCAATAATGGGACATGTCTAAGAACATCAGAGTAAGGAAAGAATTTGGGATGACTTTACTTTCATGTGGGAGATACCATAGCACGAATTAGAGCATGAAAGGGGAATATTCTGACTCTATTGCACAGACTAGAACATGAAGTAAGAGAGACATTCTTAAATGCCTAGTAGCCTCCTTCTTATAAGTGTGGCACGCTATACACCCATAAACAAGACTCTACCCGACGAGATTTTGCAGGCACCCTGGGAGCATGAACCCTGCTTTGATACCAACTTTGCCACGACCCAAACTGAGGCCCTGGCCATGAAGAGTATTCCGAATCATCAAGGCCTGAAACACCCCTTATCTATCTGGTAATCATGCATATGACTTATAGGAAAAAGAAATACGGAAGATACACTATATAACAGAAACATGGTCAAGAACCATATGAAAATAATAATGGGAAATAATGTCCCACAATCTCAATCAACATCTCTACAATGTCTGCAAAATCTCTACTACATGACTGAAATAAATATCTATCTGAAAATTAGGACAAGGCCCCTAGTAAACCCAAAACTAATAAATGATAAATGAAACTGGTAGATATCAGGCCTTCCGAAATATAGAAGGCTCACCAAGTGACTTTATGAATTTGTCTGAGGAAATCTACTAATTTTCTGGACCCCTAGACTGTGCATCTAAATCTGGGAGGGAAGGGGGTCAATACAAAAGTACTGGTATGTAGAGATATCAAAATAAAATATAATATTTTTACAAAATATAGTTGAGAGCCATTATGAAGAAGTTTCATATCAAATTATTTGAATACACGTGGGCATAGTGTAATTGTATTCAACAACAATGCAATGCAGGTGAGCTAGGTGGAATATCCTACATATCACATTTACACCAACTGTCAAACCTCGGTTGCCGCCGAGATTAGAGTATAAGTAAGGGGAAGACATACAAGATCACATAGCAGGGTGTCTCGACCCAATGGTAGTGCACAAGATCACAAAGCAGGACTCCAAACCATAGTCCCAGTTTGGGAAAGACATAAAGTCAGGTACGCAAGATCACAAAGCATGGTACCAAGTTCCCATGTCGGCAAACACGATTTCCTGCGATGAGCCCTTACACTCAAATGCCTTCTTCGGGCATCCACCTATCTCGTGTAAAATCAATGCATTCAAATTTCATCTGATTCAATCACATATCATATTCTGTAGGGTATCGTCATACCCGACTTGCTAGTGATCAATATCACATCATTACTTCATGCAACCATTATATTCATCATATTTCAACATAATAACCCTCTCTTTGCAAGTCGAAAATCATATCCACTTTCAAAATAGTTCATGTCATGCTTGTCAAGATGATTTCAAACAATTCACATCATATAAAAATTTCAAATAATTTCATATCAAGAGAGGGGTTTCATATAATTCATGCTCTCAAGTTAACATCTTTTGAATCA
>NW_025835155.1:0-1801 GCF_002878395.1 Capsicum annuum
CTAAAGAAAATTATTCTAAAGATTGATTATTACAGATGTTGAAACCACAATGTGGAATAATATCCCACAATTTCAATCAACATCTCAAAAATCGTCTACGATCTCTACTACATGACTGAAACAATAACTATCTAAAACTGGGACAAGGCCCCAGTAGACCCAAAACTAATAAATGATAAATGAAATAGCAGACATCAGGCCTTCTGAAATATAGAAGACTCACCACTTGATTCTGTGATCTGTCGGAAGAAATCTATAGGTTATCTGGACCCCTAGACTGTGCCTCCGAACCTGGGAGGGAAAGGGGTCAATACAAAAGTACTGGTACGCAAAGAAATCAAAATGGAAATATAATATTTTTACACAATATAGGTGAGAGCCAGTATATAGCAATTTCATATCAAATCATTTGAAAACACATGGGCATAATGTAATGATTTTTCAACACCAATGCAATGCATTTGAGCTAGGTGAAATACCCTACAATTTGTAATTCCATGACTAAGTGGAATCCACCTTTTAGCTCCAATACAAAATTCAAGATCCTTCCAAAAAGTTATGGGAGCACCGGAGTTAACCAGGCGTCACCTGGCCTGGAGCACCGGAGTACACCAGGCGGCGCCTGGTATATAGCAGTGAGATTTCCCAGGCGGCGCCTGGTTTACTGCAGTGCAGTTTGCCGGGTGCCGCCCGCTTATCGCGCGGGCTCACTGGTTCGCAATCCAAACGTGGCCTAAACGAAGTCCAAAAATTCCGAAACTTACTCAAGATGTACTATGGACTTCCACAATCTTAATGCAACTTGAAAATTGGAAAACGAATATCGGGAAGGCCTTGAAATAAATCCCCGAAATTAAGGGCTCAAAATAAAACTAAGTGTTGGAATGTTTTTAGCAAATTCTTCAAGATATGACTTCTTTCGACTCACTCCGGGGTATTACAATTAACATGCTCAAGTAGTGAACTACATTTAAGAGTAAATTGATCATCATGCACACCAAGAGTACTCATTTCCGAGACTATACATTCCTTGCCCATAAGAGTACTCTCATCTTCCAAGAAGAGATTTCCATCTTTAGGAGGAATGTTGTCACACCATAGTGGGTTAGCAAATCGGCTATAGCCTTCAAGGCAAGCTATACCATCATTTTCACCACTAGGTTCATTAGAAGTGTTTATATCATCTTCAAACAAAACATTAAACCTAAAGAGAGCATGTTATATCTCACGGACAGATTTGGAACTAGCAAGTGCTTCACTCTCTATAAGTTCACTATCACGTACCAAAGATGTTTCAATCTCCTCTTTACCTTGGTGTGGGTCGGGATAGCCCACCTCTTCCTTCGGGAAGCTCTCGTTAGAAGATGTTTGGAAAAGGGAAGTTAGATTTTGTGGGATAAGTTTAGGTAGCAATTGGCGTAGCCTTTCCATGTGCCATTTCATTTCTTCGGTAATGCGGTCAAACGTGGCATCGAGATTGGTGGCAGCCATGGTACCTAAAAGAAAAGACAAAAACTAATAACAAAACAAACAAACTTGTTAGCTCAAAATGACTCACCACACTCTCACTCTCGATTTTTACCTCACACTTGGTTTCACAAGTGTTGAAATCCGGCTTTTACTCCGTGAGTGATTAAGGGATGAGTCTATCTTTGCCCGGAATAGATTTTCGTTTGAGTTGACTCTGTTAATAGAACTTTATTGAAAGAAAGAAAGGCTAAGGTTTACAATATAATCTGAAAAGCATAAAAACTAACTAAAACAAAAGTAGGCTATATATATACATAGCCAATAACCTAAA
>NW_025835156.1:0-1267 GCF_002878395.1 Capsicum annuum
CTTCTTCTAGGGGTGTTGTTGGTGGAGTTGTTGATGTTGGTGGCAGCCATCCTGATGCTGATGCTGCTGCCAGTCATGATGATAAGCATATTGATGCTCAAGAAAAAGTAAATACGTTTGAAATCACCCTTTATACAGGTCCTTCTCACCCACACACCGATCCCTCCCACCCTTACAGTGGTTTTTCTCATCCCTCTTCACCCTTATGTTCTCATTACAAATGTAAAGTGTGCAAGGACAGACAGGATAAATTCCTTGAAAAACTAGAGGTCATCGCTGAAGCTACCGAGGAATTAAAATCCAAGAGGGGTGTCATACCATCCAAGAACGTGAGGAAGCCATACACCCCTCAGTGGAGGTTAGGATGATGAAAAGAAAAATTAGCCAAATACTCTCCAGTCTGAAAACAAAAAAATTGAAACTCTTCCCTCTCCGAAAGTTGTTGAAGTTCAGGGGCCACTGAAGAAGGTGGACATATATGCGGCACTTGGCAACGAAGATAGGAAGAAACTGCAAAAAACCACGCATGCCAAGAAGAAGAAATAGCACAAGAATACACCATGCATATGTTTGACGTCCAAGACTTCAAGATAATGACAAATATGTGTGAGTGGTACGTGAACAAGGTAAGTTTACTTTTCCTAACTGTCACGACCCGAACCATGGCCTGGCCGTGACGAGCATTTCAAACCATGGAGGCCCGAAACACCCCTATCTGTCTGATAATCATGCACATAATTCATATGATCAAAGTAATGTGGAAGAAACACAATATAACAGAAACATGGTCAAGAATCATATGAAAACGACAATGGGGAATAGCGTCCCACAATCTAAATCAACATCTCTAAAGCCGTCTACGAAATCTCTACTACATGACTGAAACAATGTCTATTTGAAAACTGGGACAAGGCCCCCATTAGACCCAAAAACTGAACATAAGATAAAAGGACTGCAGGACATAATACCTTCTGAAACATAGAAGGCTCACCACTTGTCTCTGCAGCTCTGTCTGAAAGTTCTACTGATTCTCTTGACCCCTAGACTGGGCCTCTGAACCTGAGAGGTTGGAGAGGGGAGGGGGTCAGCACAAAAGTACTGGCACGCAGAGATATCAATGCAAAACATAATATTTTTAAAAAATATAATTGAGAGACATTATACAACAATTTTTGTATCAAATCATTTAAAAACACATGGGTGTAATGCAATAGTTTTTCTCAACAATAATGAAATGAAACTGAGCTAGGTGGAATACCCTACATAA
>NW_025835157.1:0-1065 GCF_002878395.1 Capsicum annuum
CTGATGCAAGACCAAGTAATAAACATATTGTATGATAAACAGAACAACTGAAATACAAGGTCATGCGAAAATCTAAATCTAAACTATGAAATATGGACTGTGGGAGCTACCATTAATTGACATACCGTAATCTATGCTAACTGGGCTCCAACCTATAATCCTAGTTGGATAGGTGTTCAGTACCTTGACAAGGGTAACACTGACTGACGTGGATCTACTAAATTGATGTTTGAAAGGACAAAGGTGCCAATCCTGGTATAAAAGATGACCCTTTAGAACCTACGATGGCACCATAGTTTTGAAACTTAGGGACTTCTACTAAAGGTCTCAACTTAACTAACAGGTGAGTCTCTATCCCTGCATTCGCTCGATGCTAAGTACTCCTCCCAACTGAATAACACTGATAACTGAAAATGCTCAACAATAATAATATTCTAAAAATCAATAATAAATACATAATTTAAAAGTATTCAATCATATTTAAGGTCGAGAATCTAGCATTCATAAGTGTATGTATGAAATCCTAGGTTATTGGGTGTAATACCCCGGGAAATTTTTCATTGAAATTTTGTGTGTAAGCGTGTTAGGTTCTATCTTCTAGAATGAATTATAAATTTTCCATGCGGAATGTCTTAGATTATGACCCACCATTGCGTAGAGTATTGAATAATCTTTCCAACGATATGTGGATCATCCAAAACAGATACCCGAGCAACGAATTATAAACATTCCGATCGAACCGTGAATAGTAGTGAACAGTAAAACGTGCAGGAAAAAGTATTTAGGCCTGGCGTATTTTTGCTACAACTTTAAATGATCATAACTCCTTGTACATAATGATCTAGGTGATCTACTATATATCAACGGAAATAACTGCGAGTACTCTTTCCAACAAAATTGGTTTTATCCAATTTGTCTATCGGAGCAAAAAGTTATGGTCGATCTACTTCAGCCTATCAAAAATAAATTTTTAGGTCAACTTCAAACAATCATAACTCCTCGTACACAATGATCTGAGTGAGATACTATATATCAACGGAAAGATATGAGAGTCCTCTTTCTAAT
>NW_025835158.1:0-1193 GCF_002878395.1 Capsicum annuum
TTGGGACAGGACAGAAGAAGATATAAAGCAACATATATTATTTGAAATGAAATAAAAAGTACCGTAAATAACAATAATTAACAAAAAAAATTAAAAAATTGACTGATTTCTACTTCAGCTGCTTCAGTCATGATTTTACTATATCACCCCTAATTAATTATTAGGGTCATTCAAGCATTGTGACACATAAGTTGAGATAGAAAAAATATTATAAATCACAATGATCAAACATTTAAATTATTTAAAAATATAATTGGTTGTTGTCAACACAAAATTCTGGACAAGGAGAGTAGCATATATTATTCAAAAATTACATAAAAAGTATTATAAATTACGATTGTTAACAACTTAAAATATCTAAAAACAATTTAATATGTTATATATTTCAAAAAAAAAATTGCATGAAAAATACTAGAAATCACAATAATTAACAACTTAAAAAATTTAAAAGATATAAAATATTTGGTCGACTCTTGAAATTATATTAGTGTCACTGAAATTGGAATAGAAGAAAAGTATTATAAATCACAATAATTAAAAACTTTAATTATTTTTAAAATATAATTGACTATCAATGCCATAATAATTTGGACAAGAAAAGTAACGTATATTAATTTAAAAATTACATAAAAAATATTATAAATTAAAATAGTTAACAACTTAAATTATCTAAATACGTATTAAAATAACATATGTTGAACTCATGCTAGATTCCAGATGAATCCCTGAAAACATATGCAATCCTTTTATTAAAAAAAAATTATTTAAATATATCAAGATTGAAAAAACAAATAAATATCTTAATGTTGGGTCCGTGCTGACACGGGCCATGCTCCTACGGGTGCTTACTTAAAGTATAAAAAGTAATAATTTTAATTTTGTTATAAAACAAGAAAGAAGAAAGAAGAAGAGGAGAGAGAATAGAGAGAGTAATTGTTATTTCTTCTCTTGAGGATGATTTACAATGAAGGAAGCCCTTCTATTTATAGGGAGAATTTGCCCTAGTTTCACACTAAAAGACAAATACATCAAATCCTGATAGACATCAAATAGATTTTGATAGACATTCACTATAATTGATATATATCGTAACACTCCCCCTTGAATGTCTAACAATACGCATATAGGCTGCCTCATTAAAAACCTCAAGAAAAACTCAGTGGGACAAAACCTCGTACGGGAAAAAAAGTACA
>NW_025835159.1:0-1062 GCF_002878395.1 Capsicum annuum
CGGGATCAAATGGGTGGAGTAACCAAGGACTTAGGCCTTGGCCACTCTCACTTTCCCCTAAGGTGCCGTCTTCAAAATTAGGCATACCCTCTATATCCCTGTGGAAAATATCATAAGCACAAAGAGGATAAAGAAAGGTGTCACACGAGTCCACTGCAACTATGATCTCCTTAAGCATGTACTCACTAGTTTCAAGTCCAACAACACTAGTAGGCTTAACATAGGAAACACATAAAGAAGAAGTAGATGGAATTTCTAAGCATGCAACACTTTTTCTTTTAAGAGAGTAGTCCCTACATAGACATAAACTATCATGGGCAGCAAAGGGATCACAAGCAAAACCATCTTTACCAAGACAATCACAATTCGGGTTTCCTAAACAATCAAGCACGTCAAGGTCATTTCCACCCGATTGATCATTGTCCACAACCTCACTAGTTGTTGGCAACTCATATACCAACGTAGACCTACCTTGGTTTTCACAAGGGTCAACTAGTATGTGAATACTCTCGTCACTTGGTAATGGAACCTTAGTCAAGTTATAAGTGCTAGCTCTAGATGGACACAAATCATTCTAACCAGGAGAATCAATTTCGTCATCTAAAGGATCAACTAGTTTTTGCGTACCTACAACAAGAATTTGGTCCTCATGTGGCCTAACAATACTGAGAGTATCACAAAAAGGAGACTCGAGCACCTCTACCCTAGGCAAAGTCGCAACCACACCTACTTGGCTCCTACTAGCCACAACACAACATTCTAAGTTCATAGGCGTGTAGGGGATAACGTTTTTACCTCGTAACTCACGTGAGCTACGACCTTCCTCTTGATGTGTGTCCAGGAAGCCCACTTGCTCCCTTTGACCTACCATACGATCCAACCTTTCATTTGCCATAGTTAGGTCTCGGGACATAGTGTCAAGGTAGGCCAAAATGACATTGGTGGCATTGTTGTCCATGGGTTGAGAGGTTGAAGCCGCGGGTTCCCTAGTAATTGTACCTAAAAAAAGAAAATAAAAGAAAAGAACAAGCCTACAAAGCAAAACACAAGTTAGTTCGAAAA
>NW_025835160.1:0-1221 GCF_002878395.1 Capsicum annuum
TCATCCTATTTCTCATGTTTTGCAGGATTACGAGGAGGTCTTCCCAAAGAAATTACCGCAAGGATAGCCCCCACTTCGGGGAATTGAACATCAAATAGATTTTATACCGGGTTCACAATTACCCAACAAACCTGCTTATAGGAGCAACCCGATGGATACCAAAGAATTGCAACGCCAAGTTGAGGAACTCCTCAACAAAGGGTATATCAAGGAGAGTATGAGCCCTTGTGCGGTCCCGGTGCTACTAGTTCTCAAAAAAGATGGGACTTGGCGTATGTGCGTTGATTGCCGAGCCATCAACAAGATAATGGTAAAATATCGTCACCCTATTCCTAGGTTAGATGATATGCTTGATGAATTGAGTAGTTCGTGTTTGTTTTCTAAAATTGATTTGAGGAGTGGCTATCACCAAATTTATATGCAATCGGGTGACGAATGGAAAATCGCCTTCAAGACCAAATTTGGTCTCTATGAATGGATGGTTATGCCATTCGACCTAACAAATGCTCCAAGTACTTTCATGAGGCTAATGAATCATGTGATGAAGCCATTTATCAAAAAGTTTGTTGCTGTTTACTTTAATGATGTGTTGGTGTATAGTAAGTCCTTAGATGAGCATGTAAAGCATTTACAATGTGTGTTTGATGTCCTGCGAAAGGAGAAGTTATATGCTAATCCAGAAAAGTGTTCTTTTGGTGCCCATGAGGTTGTATTTCTTGGATTTGTGGTGAGATCAAGAGGGGTCGAAGTGGATGAATCTAAGATTGACGCCATTAAAAATTGGCCAACTCCTAAAACCATAGGTGAAGTGAGAAGCTTCCACGGGTTGGCTAGTTTTTATAGACATTTTGTCAAAGGATTTAGCACCATTGCCGCCCCCTTGACCGAAGTGATTAAAAAAGATTGGCCTTTCAAGTGGGGAGATGAACAAGCTAAGGCCTTCGAGGACTTGAAAGCTATGCTCATCTCGGCTCCTTTGCTACAATTACCGAATTTTCACAAGACTTTTGAGGTCGAATATGATGCTAGCAAAGTCAGCATTGGTGCGGTTTTAATGCAAGAATTGAAGCCTATTGCCTACTTTAGCAAAAAGCTCAAAGGAGCAACTCTAAACTACTCTACGTACGATTCAGAGTTGTATGCCTTGATTAGAGCCTTGGCCACTTGGCAACATTATTTATGGCCTAAAGAATTTGTGATCCGAACGGATCATGAATCCTT
>NW_025835161.1:0-3545 GCF_002878395.1 Capsicum annuum
AAAGTTTACTTAAAATAACAATTACTTAGTCTAACATCATGTATTAAGAAATTTTAAGGATATATTTAATTACTTTTACAAAATTATATGAAAAATATTACTTACTTGAATTCAGACCCGAATATAAAAAAAAAATATAATTGTTAAACATCATCAGCAGCATAGAAAAATAACAATGTCAAATCAAATGAAGTTTTTTTTTTAAATAAAGAGTTTAATAAGTAAATTCATAAACAAAGCTAATAATCAGTAATCAATAATAAAAAAAAAAAAGAGAAGAAAGCTTAACACTACATATCGGGATAGGAGTGAATATATATATATAAAAGAGATTAAGAAGGAAGAATTATATTCCAATTCAATTTTCATTTAAAAATTCAAATTCAAATATTCTTATCCTTATATTTTGTAAATTTAACATGCTTATCTTAAACATATATTTGAACTAAGAGAAATATTTGAATTTAAATATCCTTATCTTTATCTTTTTCAAATTTGACATGCTTATCTTAAATATATCTTTGAATTAAGAGGCATATTTAAAATCAATGAGATTAATTCACATTTTTATACTAAATACTAAAAAAGTAAAAGAGGAATAAATTTATTTCTCTTCCTTATCCATTTAACAATAATATTATTATTTCTTATAATCATTATTATTTATTACTTCTATGTAATATTCCAACTCCTAATGAGTAAATTTTTAAAACTATTTTCATTTAATTATTATTTCTACATCACTATTACTATGTACTACTATTATTATTTTTATTTTTTATAGTTCTTCTTCTTCTATGCTATTGGTTGATATTTAAATAACTATACCTAAATATATTTTATATATTTAAATTTTAAAATATATAAGTATATGAACATAAAAAGTTTATTTAAGACTTGAATATCTATTTTTAAGTTAATGAAAAAATATATATTTTTTTTAAATAAAGGATAATGTATTTTTAAATTTTGATATCTCTATCTTTCAATTCAAATTGAAATTCAGATTACAATTTTATATATATATATATATATATATATATAAAGTTTGAAATAGTAAGTCTATTAGAACTCTTTAATTATGAGTTTCTATATATTAAGATAATGATTTTTTTTTTTTAAAAAAAGAGATAATATATTTCAAATTTAAATACTTAATCTTTCAATTCAAAATTTTTATTACATAATTTTTAACTTTGTCTTAAGATTGTCATTTGACTTATTCTTGTGCTGTCACTTGACTTCTTGTCTTACTTTTAGTTTTGCTTTTACATATATATATATAGATGCGCATCTCCATCCAAAAACGTTTATTTAATTTTTATGGTTGGCTTTGTTTTAAAGTCAAACACATCTAATTATATGATTATGTTTGTGCAATTAAACGTAACACATGAAAATGGTATGAAAGTTGTTTTGGATAATAACTAGTTTGTAGTGGGGTATTGGTTACTTGCACCAATTTACTTCTTGAATGGGTATTTAGTCAATCAGTCGATCAATGATATTGAGTATAAGTGTGTTTTATTAGGCTACGTTGATTTTACTTCAATATCGACCAGGTTGTTCTGAAAATATAATTTGTTCAATTTGTTTAAGTGTTGGCGAGTTATCCATCCGTCTTTTAGCTCATCAAAAATTGGATTGATATATAACCTAAATTGTTTAATGAGAAATTTAGTCAAAATATTTTCAAAAAGATATTTTTCTTATTTGATATGTCATATTTTTCATAATAAAGAAAATTAATAATCTAATTAGGCACTAAAAAATTATAAGAACAAATAAATCATTAAAACTTAGGGTGTGTTTGGTATGAAGGAAAATATTTTCCATGGAAAATGTTTTCCTAAAAATATTTTCTTGGAAAACAAGTTGATTTCTTACTTGTTTTCTTATGTTTGGTTGATGGATGGAAAATATTTTATAGTGATTGGTTGGTGAATGAAAAAATATTTTTCAAAAAATACATTCTAGTGTTTAGCTAAAGCGTAAAAATATATTTTAGAAAAATAATTTTTGATCTCAAAAATACTTTTTTTAGGGTGTGTTCGATATGAAGGAGGAAAAATATTTTCTAGAAAAATAAGTTATTTCTTACTAATATTCGTGTTATCGTTATGCAAATTGGACAAGTATTTATTTTCTAAAAGTATTTGTATATATTAACAAAAACAATGAGAACGATAGGATAAAAAGGGTGGGATAAGAAAAAAGTTTTGAATCTTTTTTAAGAACAAATTAAAAATATTAATTTTTTTTAGAGAGGGGGTTGGTAGGTGGGGGTTGGGGTTGTCAAAATAGGTAATAAGGGTGGGGTAAGAAAATAATTTTAATTTTTTAAAAAATAAATTAATTTGGGTGGGGGTAGGGGAGAAAGAGTGGGGTAAGAAAAAAATTTGAATTATTTTTTTTGAATGGGAGTATTAGGGGGTGGGGGTCGTGGTAGGAGTTGGGGAGTGAGGATGGGGTAAGAAAAAAAATTAATTTTATAAAATTAATTTTTTTAGGGGGAGGGGTAGGAGGAGGTTGGTAGGGGGTCGGGTAGGGGAGATCAAAAAAAGTTTGAATTTTTTTTAAAAATTTATTTTTTCTTTTTTGAAAGGCAGTAGGGTTTTGGGTTTTGGGTAGGGGGATGAGGCAAAGAAAAATTAAAATATTTTTTTAATAGGGGTGGTAGGGGGCGGGGTGGGGGTGGGGGATTGAGAGTCGAAGTAGGAAATGATAATTTTGAGAGTTGTATGAATATTTCAACTTAAGAGTAGGTTGAAAGAGAGTTTTGAAAAATATTTTTTTTTCCTTACTTTTTGAAGGAAAGTTAGTTTCCTTAAAATTGAGGAAAATAAGTTGATTTGGAAAATATTTTTCAAAACCTTTAAGCCAACCAAACATGAGAAAATTAAAAAATATTTTCTGGAAAATATTTTCCTTCATACCAAACACACCCTTAGTAAGAATTGAGGTGGTTGGTTATGACCAACATTTTAGGCCACTCCAGTTCCAACCCGTTTCAACCCATTTTATTGTGGGAAAAGGATATGGAATGACCATTTTAAAAAAGAAAAAAATAAAAAAAGTAACATACTTATGTATTAAATTACAAAAAATAACAACACTTTTATCAAATTACATTTTGTAGCATATCTATTTGTATGTATTTATAGTTTTGTAGCAACAGTTTGCAAAAATATAAAATACATATCGATCATAACGACAGTAAAAATCATATGTATTTATATTTGTATTTTGTACCAACAGTTTGAAAAAATACAAAATACCACTTGCTATATTATGTAATTATGAAACTGTTGCTATGAAACTCATAATTAAGGGGATAAGTATGCTATTTCTGAATTTTGCCCTTTAAAAAAAATGGCCCACATTTGAAAAGGTGGACACGCTGTAGTCAGTCGGCTAAAGCAATTCTCTTTTTTAGCCATTTGGCCTAATTGGACACATGCAGTCTCTATACTCAATTGATACACTTTTATACCAAATTGATACATTTTTATACTATATTGATACACTTTTTAAAAAAGAAAAAA
>NW_025835162.1:0-1640 GCF_002878395.1 Capsicum annuum
ATTAAGAGATGTTAGAATATATTAGAAAACTAGAGAAAATCAAGATAATCTAAATAAAGAAATTAATTATAGAAACTAAATTAGAAAAATAATGGAGAATCTAAAAGAAAAATTAATATGGATAGAAGAAACCTTAGAAAATTTAGAAAAAAGTACATGTTATAGTTTATATAATTTAAAAAACTCGCTATGAGAAAAACAACACAAGATAATAAATAAAATTGAAAATCTATAATTAGATATACATTACAGTACAATTGGGATAAATTATTATACAGAAATTTGTAACTCTGCAATTACAACAGGATAAAATAATAAATTACACAAATTAATGAATACATCTTACGAAAATAATAAATCATTAAAAGATATTGAAACAAAATTTAAGAAATATTCAAGCACAAAGAAAAATAGATTCATTATACATATAATAGATCTATTTCATAAGTTAGTTATTCTAATAGATCCGCACCCCCCACCTACTAATGGTATCAGAGCACAGTTATTTAAAAAACACAACAATAGCATATATGTTTGAATTTAGATTGGATTGAATTAGTTATGAGAAGACCATTTAAAAGTAGAGAAGCTTTTAGAAAAATTAAGGAATCTTTAATTAGTAATTATTCAGAATATATAGATCTAAATAAAATAAAAGAAAACCCACAAAATTAAATTAGTTATGAGAAGACCATTTAAAAATAGAGAAGCTTTTAGAAAAATTAAAGAATCTTTAATTAGTAATTATTCAGAATATATAGATCTAAATAAAATAAAAGAAAACCCACAAAGATTAGCCTACCTAATTACCTTAATATCTAGTATTGAAGCAAAGTTAATAATCCATTTAAAATCTAGAAGAATGAGACTGACTACATTTTCCTTCCCCAAATCTATTAGGACAAAGGGTCTCCTAAACTAATAGGGATCATAAGATTCCTAAAATATCAATAATATATTAAAAGTGTGAAAACTCTTAGAAAAGTGATTTTAAATTTTTGTCCTTCACTAATAGACTCTTTTTTAGACAACTGTCTTTTTACTATTTTCGTCAATTTATTATATAATTATTTTTATTATACTAACTAGACTCCTAAAATATATGGTACTCCAAATATATATGTAAGAAGAATCAATTAATATTTTCCTTGGTATTGATCAATCAGAAAAATACTACTAAAATAGAACTCAATTAAAGAAATACTTCTATAAATATTGAGATGCACGTTAAACTGGAGAAGAAACTGGTTTACTTATTGGAAAAATATGATTGATTCTCATCAACTTGATTAACTTGCATGTCTAGATTGGTGGATATTTAATTTTCTAACCCTCGACTTCTTCACTATTATTGTCAACATAATAGATTTCAACGTGTATGCACATATATATCTTCTTTGTTTTCATTCAAGTCATTCTTTAGCGTCAAAGTTTTTTCTCCAAAAGAATTATTTTCATCAAAACAAAAGCTTTGTGTAAGACCCCACAAAATCTAAGCTTAACTCAGTCTATTAAAGCTTGAAAAGAGGCCCAAGACTTAGAAATTTCAGCTAAGTGTTTACAAATGGTATCAGAGCACAGTTATTTAAAAAATACAGCAGTAGCATATATGTTTGAATTTAGATTGGATTGGATTAATT
>NW_025835163.1:0-1736 GCF_002878395.1 Capsicum annuum
AATAAGTTAAGAAAAACTAACTATTCTTCCATATGTTGCTTTCTAACTTGTCTCCTTTGTCTTTATTTCTCTATTATCGATCCGTTGTTATTTTCTTCTTGTCGTATCTGCTGCTTTGTTTTATCTTCTTGCTACTGTAGCATCACATTTGGTATAAAGTTGTGTCTTCCACTACATCTGCTGCAAATGTGGTCATCGTATCTTTGGCAAACCTGTTTAGAGAATTGATCCATAGCTTCTTCTGAAATAATTCCTTTCATAATAGATCTTATGACTGGTAATTCTTCTGGTTTTAGGATCGTTATAACCATTTTTCTTATCTCTTCTCTGTCATTTTCTCTAATATTCTTACAAGTAGAGTAAACTAATAATCTAACTCAGTCAATATACTGCTAAGTCCAATAACTCTCTTATTTCGGTAGAAGTCCGATATCTGATTTTTGGTTATCTCTTCTTGTTCGCATATTTCTTCAGGGATAATATAATCTCGTGTCATTCCTATCTTGACTACAGTAATTGTCTGTTTTATTTCATCAAACAATATTTTTATTGGTGCTGAGTAGAAACGGATATAGAATCACTGTCCCTTCGTAATGCTTTTATAATCCATAACTCTTTTGTGAATATCTGAAATTCCTGTTAACTCTTCTCCAGTAATAGTGTAAACTGTAGATAATAGTCCATAATAGTAACATAAAATAATTAAGTTTGCACTGGTGCCAGGCAAAGCAATAAGATTGTTATAGTTCTGACATTTTTGTGTAATATATCCTTGGTGTTGTTTTGATAAATCTTTACTCTGGATAGGTTTTGTATTTAACAATTTTAGTAAAGTATAAATATTGTCAATACATGTACGAGTGATATGGTTATAAGTCTGCTTTTGTTGATTGAGTGATTCGAAATATGTATGTATCTGGGGAGGTATGGATGACTCTGATTTTTGTATATTGGGTGTATATGGTTTTGAGAATATCTGGTTGAGGTTATAATTCTTTTTCTGTAGTAGTTCACGTTTATTTTGAGTAACTATATTATTTCCCTTGGATACATCAACTGCGCCTGCTGCTGTAACTGTAATTTCGTTAGTAATTTGAGTTTTTAGGTGTTTTTCATCATCACCTTATAAGTCTAGTTTTTTAATGCGCTCTTCCTGCACAGTATCTTTGCTAATAGCTTTTTCTTATTTTTTAATAGTGCTCAACCTGCACTTTTACATCTGTATCTTCTGTAGTCAATGTGATAACTCATTCTTGTAATAACTTTATTTGTTCAAACATTTGTAATATTAAGTCTGTTTGGGTATCTCTGACATCAGCTTCTTCCATTGGTAAATTACTTTGAGTAGCTTTGTCTTGATATGTAATATGCAATAACATTCTTGTCAGTCTTGATTACTTCAATTGTAAATGTAAAATTTAATATATTCAATACTAATCTCCGAATTTCCTTCATCGTAACTGAGTTTTGTATTTTTCTTGTTAACCACGATCGAACCTGGGTATTATCTGTCCTCATAATAAATTTGTTATATACAATATATGGTTCAAATGCTAATAAACATTTATATAATGAACATAATTCTTTTCTATTTATTTCCTATTTTATTTGTGTTTCATTAAATGTACCTGAGTAGTATCTACAATGGTGTTCTAATTTTTCTTCTTCATATCTATATTTAAGTATTCTTCCATAACTATATTCACTTGCGTCTGCTTCTACTATATATGTAAACT
>NW_025835164.1:0-1037 GCF_002878395.1 Capsicum annuum
CCCCCCCCCCCCCCCCCAAGATTTTTTTTCATATTTTAATAGCATATATTTGCTACTTGGCACATTGCGTGTTAGTCACGCGCATTGAGCGTGTGAACAGTGTTAAAAATATTTTAAACTCTTTTTTTTGCCAAACAGCCCCTTAATTTTACAATTATTTAAAATTTTATATTTTTATTTCTTTCTTCTTTCCTTTTTGTTCTTTCTTCTTTGTTCTTTCTTCTTTTCTTCAACAATGATTGCTCCATTGTTGAATTGAAATTTAATGGAACTCAACGCTAATTGAAACTCAATGGATGATTCAGAAGATTCAAACTCGGAAACTCGCTAATTTAATTTCGAGTTCCATTAATGGAAATTGAATCTTCGGAGTTCCATTGACGGAATATTGAATAGCTTCATACATGAAATTAAATTTTTCAAATTTTTCGAGTTTTATTAATAAATTTTCCGAATCTTTCGAGTTCCATTAATGAAAATTGAATCATGAAATTAAATTTTCCGAATCTTTTGAGTTTCATTAATGAATTTTTCGAATCTTCCGAGTTCCATTAATGGAAATTGAATCTTCCACTGATTTTTCAATTAGCGAGTTCCATTCAATTAGCGAGTTTCATTGAATCTTCCATTAATGGAACTCACTAATTGAATCTTTCGAGTTTCAATGGAAAATTAATGGAAGATTCCATTCAATTATTTAAAAAACTTTCTTCATAAACTCAATGGAATCATTTGAAATATTTAATATGGTTGTAATGGTGAAAACATATTAAAAAGTGATAAAATGGAGAAGAAACGGCGGGTGTACCACACTTTCCACCGAAAAAACTAGGTATACCTTTTGAGGGGGGATTAATTCCACTTTAAAAAAGTCCGGGGGGAATTAATTCAATTAAAAAAGTATAGGGGGGATAATAGGACCTCCTCAAAGTTCAATATGCTCCACTGAAAATTTGGTTAAATTTCAGGTATTATCGTGGGTATTATCCTTTATTTTAATCTTAATAATTCTTTTATATTTTTCATTAAGAAATTCT
>NW_025835165.1:0-1038 GCF_002878395.1 Capsicum annuum
ATAAATTCTTCTTTGTTCATTTTATTGTGAATAGTTCATGTTGATATATATATTCTAAACTATCTATTTGTGATTCTAATTTTGATATTTCATCTTTTTGTGTATCTATTGAATTTTTACTAACTCCGGCAAATATATTATAATGTAGTCTTTCTATTCTTATTTTTAATTCTTTACGTTTTTCAGAGATAATTTGTTTTAATTCTTTATATTGTTGTACTTTATTCATTTTAAATTATATCTTGGTGGATATCTAAATCTAATTTTATTATAATTAAGTGGTATATATTTCATTCTTCTAGATTTTAAATGTGCTATTAACTTTGATTCAATACTAGATATTAATGTAATTAAATAGGCTAGTTTTTGTGGATTTTCTTTTGTTTTATTTAGAATTATATATTCTGAATAATTACTAATTAATGATTTTTTAATTTTTCTAAAAGCTTCTCTATTTTTAAATGGTCTTCGCATAATTAATTTAATATTTTTGTAGGTATATTTTTTAACAACTTAAAATCGAATTTTAGTCTAACTATTCTAATATATATCTCTTCCGTACTTTTTAAGCTACTGGGCTCTAATACCATTTGGAGGGGGGTGCGCGGATTTAATAGATTAAATAGATTTAGGAGGTTTATAGTGAATCTATTTTTAATTATGCGTGGATATTTTTTAAATTTTGGATTTTTATCTTTTAATGATTTACTTTCTTCGTAAGATATATTCATTATTTTATCCTGTAGTAATTGCAGAGTTACAAATTCTTGTATAATAATTTATTCTTTCTGTACTATAATGTATATCTAATTCTAGATTTTCAATATTATTTATTATTTTGTGTTGTTCTTCTCGTAGTAAGTTTTTTAAATTATATAAACTATCACATGTACTTTTATCTAAATTTTCTAAGGTTTTTTCTATCCATATTAATTTTTCTTTTAGGTCTTCCATTATTTGTCTAATTCGGTTTCTATAATTAATTTCATTATTTAGATTTTCTTGATTTTCTCTAGTTTGTCTGATATATTCTAACAT